>NW_017307386.1:0-26096 GCF_000935625.1 Nanorana parkeri
GTTTTTTAATGGAGTGTATAAATATTTTCTCTCCGAGGTGGAGGTTTTACTTTGAGGGCCCTTTTCTGAAATGGGGGCATAATATTTTTTAATGTTTAATTTCCTGATAAATTTTTGGATGTCAATATAGGTGTTGAACTTGTTGAGATTGTGTATTGGGGCAAATTTTAAACCTAAGTTGAGTACCCTTTCCTCAGCTGTAGTAAGGGTAACAGAGCTCAGATTAAAGATGCCCTGTCCTACCACATTTTGTTGTTTCTGTGGCACTTGCTGACAAGCGGCGGGTGTTCCAGGGAGATAGGAGATGGTAGTGGAGTTGGTGACCTGTCGATGGAGTATGCGGCCAGGAGGGCCGGTCCAGGTGGTGAGACTCCAACGCTCGAGGGCACAAGCGGGGAGCCCGGTGACAACGAGCGGTGAGTCTGCAGATTGAAGCGGGTGAGGGCGGGAAGTGGCGGAGGTGAGAGCGGGGGATTTTAGTGCTCATCATTTTAGTGTTACCAGTGATTGATGGCCCGAGCATTATTGCTTACGCTATGACGTTCACAGTGATATGTAACATGTGCGGAACAATGGGTGCAATTGTCGTTTTCGCACATAGGCGCACCCGATGCATGTTTGCATTTGTGTGTGTGTATGTGGGGTTGGGGGACTTTAAAACATTTTTTGTGGTTTTTATGTGACTGACTTTTTTAAACTTTTTTTTACTTTACACAAATCGAGGCCTTTTACCCGATTTAACTTATCACTTTGGGAATGAAAATATCTACATCCATACATCCATAAATATCTACATCCATAAAGACTGGGGAGTGCAATATTACGCAGGAAGTTTGTTGCAGCTTTTATAGGAGAAATAAAGGGGTAGAATGTAGTTTGGAATTATGGTTTTTAAGCTGTCAAATATTGCTGGAGGGTTACTTATGTGTACATTTCATCTGGTTTTTAAGGTGATAGGAGAATTTTAGATGGGCAACAGTCCTTACTTTTTTGGCAAGCATAATATCAGATTTGTTGCTTTTCGCATACAATTTTTGCTGTGCCCAGCTAGTTGACGTTTATCTGGGTTAGTTGGGTAAAGAATGAGATCAGAATACAATTTATCTAGAGATTTATAGCTGGTTTTGCTGGGAGAGGGTTTAAAAATGGAGGCTCTTTCTTCAGCTTAGAAGCGGGGTATAATGTGACCATGAATGATATACTTGTGGATGTGATTGATATTCAATTAGGTCGAAATTATTCTGTGAATTTTAGCTAAAGATCTGTTACTACATATTCCAAAGAAAGGAAGGAGTCATTCATCGTCCAAGGGAAGAAAAAGGTTTTTTGGAGAATGAAGAGAGAGGAGGCAAAGAGTGGAACATGATTCGACCATGGAACTGTGAGTGTGGCAGCGGACATTACTAAGGAAAGGTATTTCCTTTGAATTATTGCATGGGTAATCTGAAAAGGGGATGCCAAGGGGGCATAGAAAAGAAAGGGAGAAACAGAGCAAAGGTTGCAAACAATAATTATGATGCAGGGGGAAAAAACTTAGCATGTTCAGAAAGCAATGTGGTTATGAAGGAAATGCGTGGTTTGTTGGTAAAAGTGGATATGAGAGAACGTTCTACTATACTAAGGTGGTGTGAAAGGTATGTTGACGAATAAGAAAAACATGTTTAGGCTACAAGTAAAGATGAAGGTTAACATCAAGAAAATGAAGGACAGTATGTTGGATCAAGCCATTTCACAACTAAAATCGGATTAAAGTAACAGGTAAAGTATGCAGAGTTTAGATATAAAAATAAATTTGTGTGGGATCAGGTAGATCCTGAGATTGGATGGAGTACCACCCAGACTATGTATGGCAAACAAACAAACATATTGAGTACTATGTAAGATAGTGCAGCAAGATGAATGTTTTGTTTTCTCAAACAATAAATGCAGTACAGCAGTGAAGCAAATGTTAAATGAAAAACATAGCAGAGATTGAGGTTCAGGATTCAAGCATGTGAGTCATGGTGGGGATACTTAGAAGGCATTCCAGAGACTATGGAGCTGTGAGAGCTGTTAATTTAGAAATCCATAGTGAATAGAGTAAAAGTCTTGATTTGGCATATGTTGGCGAACAAATTAGAGGTACACTGATATGCTCAGCAACAATGCACAGTGATGTTAGATTTTTTTCTTATGAAAGTAGATGTCAAACATAAAATATTGAGCAAGGCATAACATAAGGACTAATGTGGTTTGATCCCAAACTTAGTAATGACTACCCAAAACAGTAGTTAAAAAAAATTAGTCTGAAGGAAAAAGACAAACAGAGGTTGCAAAATACAAAAATTCAGTTTAACTAATGGCTGCTCAGAACACATCTGACAAACATGGCCAGGAAGTAGTTGCTAGGGGTATATTTTACGAAGAGAAATAGGATTAAGAGGAAAAAAACTGTATACACTTATCTATTTGTAATTGTTTGGAAGCTTTGTGACTGCAGTTGACTAAGCACTGGGAACCACAGCAGCTGAAGACTGAGTTCTTGGAGGTAGAGTAGCTCACAAGGGATTGAAGATGTTGTTGCAGCTTCTCTGAGAGACTGAGATAGAATTGCCATCAGTGGTGTATCAGGGCCTATCTCTTGCAAACACTTATGTTGATTCATAGGTGAGGATGCTTTAAATTGATGGTACCAGTAATTGAAAGATAATTTGAGCGGGAAGTACAATTGATATTTACGGCTGGAAATTGTAGATGAGGTTTCAGGCTTCTCCACTTAACGATGGTGGCTTTGGCTATGTCAGTAAAGACTTGTAGATTGAGGTTCTAGAAGGTAAGGTCCTGTTTATTAAGAAGTTAGTGATGGTAGTAGTTATATTCAGGCCCGGCGCTACCGCAAGGCAAGTCGAGCGGCCGCCTGAGGGCGCCCAAGGGTGAGGGCGGAAAAAATAGTAGAAGTGACAGCAATGGACGGAGCTCTGGGCTTTGGTCACCGCAGTTGTAAGCTCGTCCCCTACCTTGTCCCTGGTGCGCACGCTTCGTGTGTGGCTGCAGCATAGATGGGGATACAGGCTTTGGCTGCTGTAAGCTCGGCCCCGCCCCCACCAATAGCTTCTCTGCTGTCTGGTCAGCTGAGCATGCTGCCTGTGTGACATGCTGCCTGTGTCCGTACAGTGCTCGATTCACTGTGACTGCACTGCTGCCATCTGGATCTCTGAATGTGTCCCCTGTGGAGTGTGCTTCTCATCTTGGACTCCTTAGGTAAGTGTTAACCCTTCCTCCTCCTGATTGTATGCTGCCTCTGCACCATGTGTATTATATGGTTTTGGTTTTTTTCCTCTCTCCTCACTGTGCCTCCTCCAGATCGTAAGCTGCCTGAACCATGTGTTACACATGCTGTAGGCAGCTTATTACGATCAGGAGGAGGCACAGTGGGGAGAGATGGAGAAAAAAAACCCACTCTCCTCCTGATCATAAAATTGTACGATGCCTGCACCATGTCTATATGTTTGTTTTTCTTGTCTCTCCCCATTCTGCCTCCTCCTGAATTGTAAGGGCTTGTTCACACCAAAAGCATGTGCGTTCCAGAGCGTTAGCTGCTGGAACACACCGCGATCGCTGTGAAACATCCCCCGCGTTTTGGGACGGGAGAGGGCGTGGCGGTGCATTGTATTCAATGGCACCGCTTCCACGCCCCCTGTCCGCAGTGCAATCGAACGCGTGGCAAAACTTTGCCAGCATTCCGTTTAACTGCAAACGCAAAAATAGGGCAAGCCCTATTTTTTGCGTTTGCAGTGGAACTCAATGCCCCCTCCTGCCCCAAAACGCGGGGGAAAGTTTCACAGCGATCACGGTGTGTTCCAGCAGCTACTGCTCTGGAACGCACAAGCTTTTGGTGTGAACAAGGCCTAAGCTGCCTGCAGCATGTATTTTTTTTTGTAACTCACTCTCCCCACACTGTCACTATCTCCCGGTCCCAAGCAGCAGGTATTGGTAGCACTGGTGGAACTACCAGAGTCGCAGCGGTTACAATTGTGACCGGGCCCTGTCGTTTCGCCTGTTGGGGGGGGCAGAGAGGAAGCAGAGGGCATGAAGCTTCCTCCCGCTGTCCCCCCCTTCCAGTTAGTGCTGCTCCTTCCCCACCGCTCTCTGAATGTACGGGCGGCTGTGCGGGGAAGAAGAGGAAGCTGCGCCTGTCGCTTAGCTCCCTGGCGGGCTCCGACACAGCAGGCACCGCCAGGCAGACATTCTTCACATATCCAGCTGGGAGAGGACGGATCCTCCCCACTCAGTCCCGCCCCCTGGCCGCCAAGGATGAAGCAGCTGTGCCTGCTGCAGGAGTCAGGTAAGGCCAGTGTGGGGGCGCGTGAAGGGGGGGGTTCGGGGGGCTAAAAAGCTGTTATGATAATTTACATTTTTAATGTATTGCTGGGACTTGTAGTCATATATAGCTGGTGGTATTCTGCATTGCTGTATAATGATTATACAGCAATGCAGAATAGCACCACCTCTGCAGGACTACAAGTCCCAGAAATAGATTATATTATTAAGTAGGGACACACCAGTGTGTGTGTGTGTGGCTGTTATTATTATTATTTACATTATAATGTATTGCTGGGACTTGTAGTCATAATATCACACAGTGGGACCTCATTTTCTTAGAATTTGATTGCATTAGTCATGCACTCACATGCAAAGCGTGTTAGTGTTAGATCAGGTGCAAGTTCTTGAAAGAATACCATAACGGTGCCCTGCAGATCAGTCCCTAATTCTTTGGATTTGTTTCCTGTTTGAATTTTATTTTTGTCAGGCAATGCATGCCTAAAGTAGAGATTAAGTGCCAGCCTTTTAAGCAGAAAAAGATATTCCTATCTTCAAGTTATATGGATCCAGTGCTAAAGGAAAGACTGCCTGAGCAGTGCCAAGCAGACTCACACAGCATCAATCTTAGTCCATTGCACTCATGCTCCCCTAAATACCCTTTTTAAAGTTTAAGGGGGTTATTTACAAAGCTGCCAAAGGCAGCCGAGTGAATAACTCAGCCAAAGTGAATGAGCCGAACGACGTGCGGCTATTCACTCCAGCTCAGTCCGGCTGTCCGGCTTCAGCCGTTCATTGGCTGAAATCAGCTGTACAGTGGCTGCCTTCGGTCAGCTGAACATGCTCTGCATTTTCGGCTGAGCTGAAGTGCAGACGGACTTCGACTCAGCCGATCCAATATCTGGATTGGCTGAGCCGAAGCTCCGCCAGCTCACTCGCTGCTGTTCGCCCCTATTCTCATATGGGCCGAACGACAGTGAGTGAATAGCGGCATTCGGCTTGGCTATTCTGCTCGGTACCTCCGAGGTACCAAGCAGAACAGAAAATTATTGAAAAGAATGGGGGGAAAAAACAGTTGAAAAATTATTTAAAAAATTATGAAAAATAGGAGAATAAAAAAAATAACAATATAAAAAACAGAAACAAAATTGAGTGGAGCTAGCGTTGACAGCTAGCTCCACCCAACTGTTTTCTATTGGACAGTCCTGGCCAATGAATAACAATGTGGCGGAGCTGGCCGTGAAGTCACGGCCGGCTCTGCCCAGTTGTTATTGTTTAATGACAGATCAGCATCATTAGGTCATTTGGGGACGCTGATCTATCATTACAACTGGGCAGAGCGAGCCGTGAGATCATGGCTGGCTCCGCCCAGCTGTGTTTTGTGGGGATTATGGCTGGCCATTCGGCAGGCCGTTCTCGCCGCTTCGGCTGTTACTTTGACTCATTTGGCTTCGGCTCGGCTTATCCTCTCGGCTGCCTTCGGCTGCTGTACAGGCTATTGTGAATAGGCCGTACAGCAGCCCTTCGGTTTGACTGAACTGAAGGGCAGAGGCAGCCTAAGAGAGCTGAAGAATCAGCCGAAGCCTACGGCTGGATCCTTCAGCTCTCTAGTGAATAACCCCCATAGTCTTTCTGCAGTCAATTGACTGCTTAGCCTCCTATTCTTGCTCCTCCTCTGCTGCTAGTTGGCGGGCAATTGTGGTGCATAGGCATTACAGGAGAAGTCCTGATGAAGAGATGCAGTTCAGAAAGAGTGACAACACTGCTGTGATTTCAGCAGTGGTCTGGAAGCTTAGTCAGTCATCCTTAGGAAATTACATATATTTAAAAAAATTTACAGGATCAAAAAGGTAAAAGGAGATGTAAAGGAAGAAAATAATTAGCATATTATAAATGTGCACACAGAATACTGCCCTGTTTATTTGCAAAAACTAATATTACCAAAATAAATGGCTAATAAACAATTAAACACTTTTAGTAAATTTATTTTGGATTCATACAGTTGCTGTTTGCTTCACCACATCCTTTCTTAAAATTATTTCTGAATTGGAGGGACTGACTTCATTAGAACCACCTATTGCAGTCTCACCACCCTGCAGGAGTTTTGAGTTACCTGTAAAATTCTTTAGTATACAGTACAGGACACAGGCAGAATCAAAGATGACTGGGTAATATGACAGTATCGTCAGGTGGCTATACTCCTTACTGGGGTAAGCTTGAAGACTGAGCTGTCCCGTCCAACAAGATGTGGTGGACTAAGAAGCAGGGAGCCCCCCTGCAAGGCCCTTCCAGAAGAAGATACAAAGAGTCCGATTGTCTGAATGATGCTGCAGCAGCAAAATAAACACGTATATCTCTCCAACCACATCCAAACCGTATAGTGAAACCTCTCTAGAATTTTCAGGAGCTGGACAAAAGGAAAACAGAACAATGTTCCTATTAAGATGAAAAAAGAAACCACCTAAGCCGGCATAAATAAAGGAATCCCTAGGCCTAAGAACTACCTTTTCCTGATGAACAAAAAAGGTTCCTTACAGAACAGAGCTGCCAGCTCTGACACTCTCCTTGCAGATGTAATAATCATAAGAAACACAACCTCTTATGAAAAATAAAGTAATTTCCTCTATAGGCTCAAAGAGAGCCTGCTGAACAGAAGAAAGGACTAGATTCAGGTCCCACGCTGTCACTGGAGGGCATCTTGTAGGGGCTAAATGAGGTAGTTCAATACAAAACACAAAAATTCCCCAGCCCCAACCTGCCAGCCAGCCTGCAACCAAACAAGTAGCCCTGTCAACAGTATGCGTTAAAATCAGAGGTTTTAGTTGCACAAACTTTTGGCCAAAAATATGTAGAAGCCACACTGCCGCGCCAAGGCACCTCTGCAAAGTGTGGTCCTAACTCTAGGTTAACTCTTGGTTAGGGGGATGCACTGGGGTCCCAGCGTGCATTTTTGGTTGCTGGGCCCCCAGTGCGTCCCTGCACCTTATTAGGAGGAGTAGGCTACCTCCAGGTACACCTGCATGCAATCTATCGACTTCATTAATATGCTCACACTTGGAGACTCAGATACATAGAGTTAGGACCACACTTTGCAGAGGTGCCTTGGCGCGGCAGTGTGGCTTCTACATATTTTTGGCCAAAAGTTTGTGCAACTAAAACCTCTGATTTTAACGCATACTGTTGACAGGGCTACTTGTTTGGTTGCAGGCTGGCTGGCAGGTTGGGGGGGGGGAATTTTTGTGTTTTGTAGTGTTGTAAGCCTTCCCATTGTGCTCCCTGCTATAAAGGCTGGTTATGGATTCATGCATGTACCACTTCTTTCTAGTTTGCTAAATGAGGTAGTCCCTCCATGAAAACCTTAATGAAGGAATAAAAAGCTAAAGGGTTTTGAACCCCCAAAGTCAAAATCTGACCCTTGATCGCACTTAAGGCCAAGCACTAAGCAAGTCCAGGCAGGAAAAAGGCTGGAATCTTTCCCCCAGTAAGATTGAGGATTACAGCTTTACCTCTCACTTAATGCTGGCCCTTGCGATAGTGGGTTGGGTGATCCAGAAGTTGAAAAGGTGCATCTGCTGACATTCGATGGATGTCTGCATACCATACCCCCCTCAGGTCCTGTACTTTTGCTTATTATTTTTTTTAGTTTTATTTTGCACATTAGGATAACATGTTGTTTTCCTGGTAAATTTTCACTGAGTGTTTGGATCAAACTTGCTGTCCCAATCAATCTGTCCTAAGCAATGTCACTATATCAACTCTTAAGACCCTTATTGGATTGTCTCCATAGATTATCTGCTCTTAACAATATGCCATTTAAATCCTGAGGATTTGGGGTAGCTAATAAAATGTTTCCCCAAATATATCTACCTAAAGCATCCAAAGCCATGATTTGATTCACCAAGCCTCCACACTCTTCAAGGGCAACCATGTCACTTGATACATTTTAAGTTACAGTCCATGTACCCTTTGCACTCCTGACCGCTCATCCATTAGAAAAAAATGGGTGCAATGGTAGTCGATGGATGGCCAACCTTCCCAGTGAAACGAAAGAATTTGGACACTCCAATGGCAGATAGAACATGTCTATTTATGGACATACATGCAAAAAGAGCAACTTGTTCTGCCTGATGAAGGGGATTCTACGTGACCCAGAAACATTGCACTAAGTGTGTAATGCCCTTTTTGCATGTACGTCAATAAATAAACGTATTCCATCTGTGCTGGTGTCTGTATTCTTTCATTTTTTTAAACAATCAGTTTTTATTAGATTTTCAGTACAAAAAAAAATACAAACAGTAGAAGGGGCAACACGGTAGATGTTAATAGAACCCGGTCAAATACGAGGCATTGATATTAAAGAGTCACACATTCCATTAGGGACAATCACATGCACCAGGGAATAGTAAAGTATAGGGCCCATGGGTGGGTTCCTAAAGCGGCTTTCAGCCATGGCACCTGTAGATTAGGCCTCATATCAGTAGTATAAGCATAAGGTGGGGGGGAGACATACAGAGAGTACACAAACCCAAAAGACAGACACGGAGAGACTAAGCGGAGGGGCTACATGACTGGGGGGAGGAATAGTCCCGGGAGAAAGGGTTAAAAAATAAAATGGGAATAGCTGCTACTTAAAATCCATGTTGCGCAGTCCGTGTGTTTATTCGGGTTTTTAACGGAGGGACAGAAAATTGACGAATCCATCAGTCAAGACATGACAAGAAGAAGGCGAAAGATGAAAAAAAAGAAAACAAAAAGTAAGAGCGAAAACTAAGTGGGAAATGGGAAGAGAAAGAAAGAAAGGCTCCTCGGACCCCAGCAGCATGTACCATCCAAACTGTGGGCCCATTAATTACAGTAAAGACAGGTCGCAGGCCATATTTCCACAGAGGGATAGCTCGCGGTTTATAATGCGAGGAATCTCGCAGATTCCATATACAAAACCCAAGGGGCCCATAAGGTTGCGCATTGGGGTTGACAGTCCCCCAAAGAAGCCGTCAACTCTTCATAGCGCATGATCAGGCACAGTTCAGCAATCCACTCCCGCACGGTGTTCCAGTGGTGAGGGATAATCGTCCGAGCCGCGGCCACAAAAAATCGGAGCAGGTCTGTCTTGACCGAGGCCAAGGAGCCAGGCAAGACAGACAAAAGGGCTATTTTAGGAGATGGGACCAAGGACGTTCCCATGACTTGATTGTAGATGGCAAAAACACAACACCATAAAGGTAATAATACCGGGCAGCTCCATCAAATATGAAGGTGCGTGGCTTCTGCAGTCAAACATCGCCAGCAATGTGCTGGCCTATCGGGGAATATCCTGTGTAAGCGGGCCGGGCATCGGTACTAGCGAGTCAGAATTCTATAGCCCTTTTCCTGAGCCAAACAAGCAATAGAGAGCTTGTGGGTTAGCCGGAACGCTGTACGGACTTCCTCGTCAGTAAGATCAGAGCCCAGGTCCCTTTCCCACCTGGATATATACAGGGGGCGGTCCTGAGATTTTAACCGCAATCAACTGGCGGTATATCAGGGATGATGGTATGAGACGGTGCTTCCTCAAGGCCACAAAGTGATTCGAACCAGGAGAGCCGGCGATGTAAAACAGCCCGGCCCCCCAATTCACTATAGAACGTGCAAAGTTGAAAGTATAGTAGCCAAGAGCCGGGGTTATATGGATGGTTTGCTAGCAGATCATTCAAGGGTTTCAGGGTCGTCTTCATGAGGGCCTCCACCATAGACGACGGTTCTTTGGCCGACCAGCAAAGCAAACGAGAGGAAATACAACCGGGAGGGAACTCAGGATTTCCCATTATAGGTGTCATGGGGCCCACCGATGAGGACAGACGGATTGTCTTAACTAGGACGTCCCAAACCTTCAGAAGGGGTGGGATGCTAAAAGGGAGAGAAGAGGATAGAGAGCAGTGAGCAGGGGAGAGCAAAGGAATTGAGAAAGGGAGTGCCGGAGAAATAAGCGCTTCTACAGTAAAGAGACCCAAGATTTATGGGCGCCGTGATATCGCCAATCAAGAACCTGGGAGAGAAGTGTAGCGCAATAGTAGAGCTTTAGATCAGGCAGGGCCAGGCCCACAGCGTCTTTAGCTTGAATCAGTACACTATATGCCAGCCTTGGCGACTTACCCGCCCAGATGAAACGAAGCAATGCCGCGTGCAAGTGTCGAAAGAAAGGGGCAGGTGAGGCCAGGGGAAAGGTTTGAAAAAGATAGAGAAAACGAGGGAGTATATCCATTTTAAAAAGCGCAACCCTACCCAGTCAGGAGTGTTGAAGGGCGTTCCATTGTTGGAGACGTAAGACTGTAGCGTGAAGAAGTGGGGCATAGTTTAGGCGATAAAGGTCAGCCTTTTCAGGGGATAAAAATATGCCAAGGTATTTAACAGCAGTAGGTTGGCATTTGAATTGAAATTGGTCACGTAGCTGGTCAATTTCCATTGAAGGAAGCGAGATATTTAGGGCCTCAGTTTTATGTAAATTTACTTTAAAATTGCTGGCAGATCCATACCTACTAAATTCTTCCAACAGGGAGGGTAGCCCAATACAGGGATTGGATAGATAAAGCAAAACGTCATCTGCATACAGTCCTAGTTTATAGTGGTGATCCTGAATTCAAATCCCCTGAATAGATTGATTCATGCGGATGGCTACCGCAAGATGTTCCATCGCCAAAATATATAGGAAAGGAGACAATAGGCAACCCTGTCTAGTCCCATTTCGTATAGTGAAGGAGGGGGATAGGGAGCCGTTAACTTGCACCCGAGCCGTGGGACAATTGTACAGGGCCATAACTTTTTTCACAAACGGCTTTGACAGGCCAATTTGTTCCAGAGTAATAGCAAGGAAGGTCCAACTTAGACGGTCAAATGCCTTCTCTGCATCAACAGACAGGAGACATAAGGGGAGGCCAGAGGATTTGGCATATCGCATAAGGAACAAAAAAGGAACAAATCCCTCCTGATCCATATGGATCCAGGATGGGACATGTTGGCTCATGCTTTTCGCAAGGAGTTTCGCGTAAAGCTTGAGGTCCACATTGATAAGAGAAATCGGTCTATAGTTAGCACAGAGAGTGAGATCTTTGTCAACCTTGGGGATTACGGTTATATGAGCTTCTTGCGATTGCCTGGGAAAAGGGCAGTCGGCGGATATGGAGTTAAAAGTGGTTTGAAGTAAGGGAGTCAGCAAGTCTTGAAAGTGCTTATAGAAGGCCCCAGTGAATCCGTCCGGACCTGGACTCTTACCAGGAGGAAGCCCCTTAATAGTGCCAGAAATCTCCTCCATAGAGAAGGAGTCCCCAATAAGGGCAGCAGCCTCAGGAGAAAAAGTCGGGAGCGGAGTAGAAGCAATATAAGAGGCCGCAGCTGCAGAAGGATCGAAAACCAAAGAAGACGTCCCCGAGGAAGATAGGTTGTAAAGCTCAGCGTAATAGGCCTGAAAGGCACAGGCAATCTGGTCAATACGATGAACCATTTGGGCATCTTTAGTTTGTATTTTAGAAACAAATGTGCACGCAACCTGCTCTCGAATTGAACGGGCCAGTAAGCGGCCACAGTTATCTCCATGTTCATACAGTGATCTGCGCAGGGATTCTTTATATTTAAGAAAACTCAAGTTTAGAAGGGATCGAAGGTGCGAGCGTTTCTGTTCCAAGGCCAGCAATATAAAGGGGGCACGTGAAGCCTTGTGTTGAAGCTCCAAGGTATTGATCTCATCCAACAGGGATGCGAGTTCTGCGGCGCGGGTTTTCTTTAAGCGAGACACATGAGAGATAAGTATTCCTCTGAGAAGGCATTTAAGGGCTTCCCACTTAATTGGACGTGTCATCCGACACATGTGTGTCAATAAAGATAGAGATGGTAGATGTAACAGCTTCCACCGTGGTGGGATCACGGAGAAGAGTCTCATTAAGGCGCCACGTAAATGATCGGGGAGGTTGATCAGGAAAGTGGAGGGACATAGAAACGGGGTAATGGTCTGACCAAACCTGTGAATCAATAGAAGCTCGGGGGTCCCAAGAGAGGAGATGATGAGACACCAAAAAGTAGTCTATACGACTATGTGAGCAGTGGGGAAAAGAATAAAAAGTATAATCCCGTACCGAGGGATGTAATATCCTCCACACATCTACCAACTGTAACCGGTGTAAAAAATATTTGAGACGATTCAGTTGTGTAAGCGGAGCAGAGGGCTGTCCAGAAGAAGTGTCCAAACGAGGGTCAAGTGGAAAGTTAAGGTCGCCGCCAAGTACTATGAGTCCTTCAGCAAACGTCTCCAGCCGGTGGAGCATTGTGAGAAAGGAGTGGAGATTGATTAGGTAAATAAACGTTTGCAAATTTAAAAGCCTTGTGAAAAAGGGTCCCTTTTGCAAAAAGGTACCTACCATCCAGGTCCTGGTCGACCTGCAGGAGCTGAAAGGGCACTGTCGAATGAAAACAAATGGCCACCCCCTTGGATTTAGCAATGGAGTTGTTACTAGTATATGCCAGAGCGTAGTACCGCGAGGACAGTCGCGGTGCCACTGGATCTTTAAAGTGCGTCTCTTGTAAGAAGAGAACCTGCGCACGTCTTTTATGCATGGAATACGCCAGTTGTGAGCATTTACACGGTTCGTTTAAACCCTGAACATTCAGGGAAACAAATGTCACAGGAAACATTGGGGATCGGTCCAACTAGCACTGGAGAGGCAGCTGTGGGCCCGAGGAGCACAAGGGGCCGATGGAAAGGAGAACCGAAAGCAGATAGGAAGGGGCCAAAAAAAGTAAAAGCAAGAGGCCCAGCATAGAGAAGAAAAAAAAGAAGGAAAAGACAATAGGAACACATAAGGGCCAAAGAGGAAGAGACGCGTCTTCCAAAAGGCCCAACAGGGTACTACAACCCAGTTGGCCATCCTATAGGGGGTATAAAGGAACCAAGGGCACCAGGTTCATTCCTATAGCAAAACCGGGCATCCTAAAGGTAGTGTTTAAGATATAAACATTTGTAAAGTGCCAATCACTTAGGTGCATTTAAGCAGGCGAACGCAGAACGAGATGCAAAAACATACATATCAACAGTTAAATCCCAGGGCGTCCGTCACAGGGGAGGATCATAGGCTTATAACAAAAGACAAAAAAGACAAAAAAACAAAAACAAAAAAATAAATAAAAGGGGGGGGGGGAGAGGGGGAACACCAAGGAGTAACAAGGAAAGGGAGAAGAGGATAGAAATAAGGGCCGGGATGAAAACGCACGCACTAGGGCGCCCTTATATAGAAAAACCAAGGTATGGTACATATAGCACAATGAAAGCCGTATATGACTCACAGCCTATTCAAGTGCTAAGGGAGCCATATCTAGAGGTTACCGGGGCGGGTTATCGCCACATAGAGGGGGGTGCCTCCATGAGGAAATATGAAAGCCGCAGATTTACTACACCATATGGCAAATTACAATTAAGTTAAACATTTTAACATCCATTTCATACAAATATAGAGTACATCTTATAATTTAATTGACATATCCATTCCTATGTCCGTGTACCGTGAGTCCCAGGGTTCCAGTGGTAAATAGGTCGACATCTCGCGGGGGGCAGAACCCGCTGCCCAGACGACGTGTGGAGTGAGGGGCGCAAAGAAGTACCGCAGAGAGGTTAAGTCCCATCTGGGTTTACTTTTGGTTGGTCTAATATAGAATAAGAAAAACCATGGACCATCTCTCCTACCGGTCTCACCTCCCCTCACTCCACCGCATCCCGCCACACTTCCTATATACCCCGGCGTGTGGCATCCGAGGCCAAGGTAGGCCTCTGGTCTGCACATCTTCGACCTGAGGTCTTTCCCGCTCACCCAGCAGGTCCCCAACTCGCTCCCATCCGCGGGGTGACCCCCATCGTGGGTTAATGAAATACAGCACGCCGAGATGGACCACCGCCCATCCCGAGGCACAGGCCCCAGGAGGACGAGGGTCCGAGCACAGACCATCCCCCCAAAAGGCAGCATAAGGGGGCGGCCCAACTCCGTCATCCAGTAGCGAGGGGGAATGCCCCCGAGGAAATGCAGACCCCCCATCAATTACACTGTATATTTTGTATCAAAATCTGATGAAACATGTAACCTCAAGTATCATTAAATTTCCATAATTCAAAACATAACCATTGCCCCCTGTATCTCTGTCAGGGTGAAATAGTAAGATTAAAAACCATGATTCTTTGTAACAACCGAAAACATGAAGAAACCCAGTTTTAAGAAAGGATTGTGTTGTAATAACTTTGATTTCATAGACATATAATATAAAAAAAATAAAAGAATTATCTATACATTTTTATGCTTCTATGTGTCTGATTAAAAGTGAAGGACACTAATGCAGAAGTGACGAAATGTGCTTGTTGTGTGTGTGTAGTAGTATAGGATAATATATGAAAAATGTGTAACGAGGTGCTTGTGCCCATATACATTTTAAAACCTACCTGTTCACTTAGTCAGAACTGACACCATCCTCATACTTAATAAGCATTTTAACTATATTATTAATACAGATAACATTGAAACATTGTGTACTTACAGCATTACAGTTCTGGGGTTCTGAACTGCTTCAGTGTGTCAGACTCCTAAGTCACTACCAGACTTTTGAGGCTAGGTTCACACCTAGGCGATTCAGATGTCGAGCTCTTTTCGCGTGGTTGTTGCACGTTTTCGTTTGCGCGACTGTTCAATGCATGGAGTTGTCAATGGGACCCAAACCGCGCGACCATCGCTCAAAAATAGCTCCTGCAACTTTTTCGAAATCGCCTGTCGAGCGACAAACCGCAAAGGTGTAAACAGCCTCCATTGAGTGGTAGTAACAAAGGAAGAGCTGGGAGAACATTTTTCAACTAATTAGGTTAATTGGCTACAGGTCAGTAAAATGATTGGGTATAAAAAGAGCATCTTGGGGAGTCAGAGTGTCTCAGAAGTAAAGATGGGCAGAGGTTCACCTCTGTGAAAAGCTGAATCTAAAAACTGTCGAACAATTTCAGAATTATGTTCCCAATGTAAAATTGCAAAGACTTTAAATACATCATCATCTACAGTACATAATATTATCAAAATACTACAATCTGGAGAAATCTCTGTGTGCAAGGGACAAGGGCGAAACACAATATTTAATACTCGTGATCTTCGGGCCCTCAGACAGCACTGCATCAAAAACAGGCATGTTTCTGTGACATCACTGCATGGGATTAGGAATACTTCCAAAAATCACTGTCTGTAAACAGAGTTTGTGGTGCCATCCACAAATTGAAGTTAAATCTCTATCAAAGATAGAAGCCATATCTGAACATGATCCAGAAATACAGCTGTCTTCTCTGGGCCAAAGCTCATTTAAAATTGTCTGTCGCAAAGTGGAAAACTGTTCTGTGGTCAGAAAAATAAAAAATTTACATTCTTTTCGGCAAGCATTGGTGCTGCATCCCCCTGGACTACAGAGGAGAAGGACCTTTCAGCTTGTTATCAGCGCTCAATTGAAAAGCCTGCATCTCGGATGGTATGGAGGTGCATTAGTGCATTTGGAATGGGCAGCTTGCACATCTGGAAAGGCACCATCAATGCTGAAAGATATATCCATGTTCTAGAACAGCATATGCTCCCATCCAGACGACGTCTTTTTCAGAGAACGCCTTGCATATTTCAGCAGGACAATGCTAAACCCCATACCGCATCTATGAGAACAGCATGGCTTCATAGTAGAAGAGTCTGGGTGCCTAACTGGCCTGCCTGCAGCCCAGATCTTGGCACATCTTAAAATAAAAACTATGACAAAGAAGACCCAGGAGTGTTGAGCACTTAGAATCCTATATCAGGCAAGAATGGGACAACGTTTCTCTCCCAAAACTCCAGCAACTGGTCTCCTCAGTTCCCAGATGTTTAGAGAGTGTTGTTAAAAGAAGAGGGGATGCTACATGGTCCCAACTTTTTTGTGATGTCCCAACTTTTTTGAGATGTGTTGCTGCCATCAATTTCAAAATAACCTTAATTGTTTCTTAAAATGGTACATTTTCTCAGTTTAAACATTTCACGTTTTCTGTTGTGAATAAAATATGGGTTCATGAGATTTGCAAATCATTGCATTCTGTTTTTATGTGGATTTTACACAGCGCCCCAACTTTTTTGGAATTGGAGTTTTATATTTCACCCTCTCTCCTGTCCTTTCCCTATTACTGCACTTATCACATTTTGCTCATTTTGAACCCACTTGCTAGGGTTACCTCCAGGACACTGGGGTATGTGTGCTCATATAAAACTCTCTCATCTTACTTCACTCACCCTTCTGATTCTCCTGACTTCTAGGGATATTTCTCCCAATCCTGGCTCTCTGTTTTCTAATAGTCACCCCTCAAACCAGCATTGCCTTTCCTCTGGCAGTAGCCACAATCCACGCACCTTAATTTCTATTTCCTGCTTCCTAGAGCCAGTCCTTCCTTCTCATGTGCCCTGCTCTGTCTGTAAGAAGATCACCACTGTGCATGATCTTCTTATATCAAATTCTATTAACATGCTTGCTGTTACTGAAATCTGACTTCAGGAATCTGCCAGGAATCTTTCTCTGCCACCCCTGACAAAATCTCATCCTTATCCTGCCCTGTAGAGCCAAAGGAAATTTCACCGCTCCAATTCCTTAGCCACAATCAGGACTCCCCAGGTGCTGGTCTATTAGGTGCGTCTCCACCTTGGAATGTAGTAGTATATGAACAGACCGCACTATCCAGAGAATTCCAATACTTCAGACTTAATTGAAATTCACAGCAAATCCAGTATAACAGTGAATAAAAGTGTATAAAGCAACAAATACCAGCACTGCACACCCCCAACCAGCTATAACTCTCACATGTTTCACCCGTAGGCTTATTCATAGAGGTCATAGGGTGTGCAGTGCTGGTATTTGTTGCTGGATATATATATCGTATAATACTTGTCCTGCCCTGACCTGACTTCTTCTGTCTTCAACAGCTCGCTCTCATCCTCCCTAGACACCTTGGCTCTTCTCACCACATGCTGACTAAGGCTGCGTCCACAACAACCGTGGCAAACAGAAGAAACCAGAAACCTTAAAAGACATAGCCAGACTCTTGAGCGAGTGTGGCTTATAACTAGCAAGGTTATTCACAAAAGGGTGAAGAGATTGGAGAAGGCAGGAGAAGTGAACAATCTAGGCCAAAATAGCTGAACTGGAAAGTGAGGTGAATTGGAGAATAATTCCAAATCAGCTATGTTGTCCTAGATTGTTCACTTCTCCTACCTTATCCAAACTCTTCACCATTTAGTGAAGAACCCTGTAGGTCTCTGCAAGACTTCACACTGTGTATAGCTGCCCTCCTAAAATTATAATTTCTCCCTCCGTGCTGCCAAACAAACTTATTTTGTCACTCTCATTAACACATTCTCATCCAGACCTTGTCAACTCCTTCCTACTTTTAACTCTCTAATATGTCCCCCACCGCCTCTCCTCAGTGACTCATTTACTGCACACGACATTGCCATTAATTCAAAAAACAAAATAGAGGCAATTTGAGATGAGGCCCCCTGGACCCTGTTCCCTCACCACTACTTTGGTCACCCTCTCTGCTCTATCCTTCACTCTCTTACTCATATTTTCAATCTTTGACCACTTAGAGCCTGCAGTGACCACCTGGAGCCCATACTAACCACCTGGAGCCCGCACTGACCAACTGGAGCCCACACTGACCCCCTTAGAGCCTTTACTGACCAACCTGGAGCCCACACTAACCACCTGAAGCCCATACTGATCACCTGGAGCCCATACTGACCACCTGGAGCCCGCCCTGACTGCCTGGAGCCCACACTGAACACCTGAGAGCCCATACTGACCACCTGAGAGCCCGTACTGACCACCTGGAGCCCGCACTGACCACCTGTAGCCAGCACTGACCACCTGAAAGCCTGCACTGACCACCTGAAGCACATACTGACCACCTGGAGCCTGCACTGACCACCTGGAGACTGCACTGGCCACCTGGAGCCCACACTGACCACCTGGGAGCTCCTACTGACCACCTGGAGCCCACACTGACCACCTGGAGACCGCACTGACTGCCTGAAAGCCCATACTGATCGCCTAAGTTCCCACTCTGGCCCCCTGAGAGCTGAACTGACCACCTAAGAGCATGAACAGCCTCCTGAGAGCCTGCACAGCCCCCCTAAACCCCGCACAGCTCTCCTAGGGGCCCTGGAGACATCAGGCCATGAACCCAGAGCAACACAGAGTATGTAGCTTCATATTGTTCTGCATTGGTGTATAAAATATTTCTGGAATTTGTAGTCCTCTAAAGCTGATGATATTATTCTGGAGTGCTTTACAATGTATTGCTGGGGTTTGTAGTCCTCTATAGTTACTGGTGTTCTGCATTGCTCTGTAATGCATTACTGGGAATTGTAGTCCTCTATTGTTAGTGGTATTATTCTGCATGACTGTATACTTTATTGCTGGGATTTGTAGTCCTCTATAGCTGGTGGTATTCTCCATTTCTGTGTAATGTATTACTGGGATTGGTAGTCCTGTATAGTTGGCAGTATTCTGCATTGCTGTATAATGTATTGGTAAGATTTGTAGTGCCTCTACAGCTTTGAGTCAGTGGCAAATCTACCAGGGCCACAGCTGCAACCGGGCCCTGGCACTCCACCACTGACTCCAAGCTGTACAGAGACTACAAATCACAGCCCACACAGGAGAAAGAGGGCCCCGGTGACCGTCGCCATTTCCATAAAAAGACCCACCAAAATCCTCAGCACCAGGCCCGTGATGCTCTTAATCTGGCCCTGTCTACAACCGCCTTAGCAGCCACCTCACTGATAACAATCTCCTTGACCACTTACCGTCCGGCTTTCGCTCCCAATAGTCCACTGAAACCGCCCTCCTAAAACTCACTAATGACTTGCTAACTACTAAAAACAATGGCCACTACTCCTTACTCTTGCTATTAGACCTTTCTGATGCTTTTGACACAGTTGACCACCTACTGCTCCTCAAAAAACTTGCTTGGCCTCCAAGACTCTCTCATGGTTCTCCTCCTACCTATCTAAGCACTCCTTTAGTGTCACCTACAAATCTAACTCCTCCCTTCCTCTTCCCCTTTCTGTTGGGGTCCTCCAAGGCTCTGTCAATGGACCAATTCTCTTCTCTATCTACACCTCCTTCCTTGGTCAGTGTAACGCATGTAGCAAGTTGTTTGGTTTTATACCTGGGTTGGATCTCAGCTGCGGAAGATTATATTTTAGGTGGTATGGCTCTATAACCGGATTGATCCCAAATTAGCGGCAGTATTCAATAGACATGTGCACTGGCAAAAAATGAGTTTTGCTTTGTTTTCATTTGGATTTTGCATTATTTTGTTTTTCGGGATCCGGGTCCGAAAGTCTATTCATTTCGGGATTCAGATGAAATCTTTTTTTTTTACAGTCTGCAGAAGAGGGAAAAAAAAAGAGTGAGGTCCCCCCAATTCATACCAGACACTTTAGGTCTGGTAGGAATTTTGAGGTGGGAACCGCAGCCCCAACAGACAGGGAAAAAAAAACGTGTGGTCCCCCTAAAATTCCTACCAGACCCTTGATCCGAGCACAGGCCCGGCGCCTTAAAGGAGAACTATGAGATGAGTGATTTCCACTCACCTCATAGTTCTAGCCGACCTGTGACAATGAGACTGTCACAGGTCGGCTCAGTAGATCAGGGGGTGAGCGAACACATACCGGGTTCGCTCACCTCTTGATCCTGTCACGGCTCTCTGCCGTGACAGGGGGAGGGGCTGGATACCCCTCTCCCCGCTCTGCCAGCGCTGACTGGCAGAACGGATGGGGGAGGGGGCGGGTACAGCTGGCTCTGCCTCTAGATAGGCAGAGCCAGCTGTCACTCACGCAGCTGGGCGGATCCCGCCCATCTGTTTACTTTCGGCCAGGAATGTCATTTTGCGGCGAGTTTTCGTCGGGTTCGGACGGTCGTCATGCAGCAGGACTTTTTTTTTTTCCGTGGGAGTCGTGCATCGTGATTGACGCTGGATTACATCGATGGAGCCATTTGTTTTTAAATTAAAGGAATAGTCAAAAATTGAATCTTTGATTTTTTTTTCAATTAACCTGTTGCCGTCCGCCCGTTGAAACAAAAACGGATGGATGGCGGACTCACATTTGTGGGTTGCCGTCTCCAGACGGCATTTTTTTTTCTGCTTGCGCATGCACGGGCAGAAAAATCCTGTTCAATGCAAAGAGCTGTTACCGGCTGTTTCACATACACACGATCATCGGCTCTATAACCTCGCGTGTATGTGGTGGCTCCGTGATCCCCCCTCGAGATCCGCCGCAGCCCCCTCTCCTGACCCCTCACCTTCAATCCCGGGATCCGCTGCCCCATCTGCGGCCTGGGACTGGCTCGGGAGGGCGTCAGGAGGAAGATGGGAGGGAGGTCAGCATCTTCCTCCTTGCTGACCTCCCTCCGTGCTGTGAATGCAGAAGTGATGTGTATTACATCACGTCCGCATTTACCTGTCAGTCAAATGGCTGCTATAGCCAGAGAGAAGAAGCTGATGAAGCAGATCTGTGCTTCATCAGCTTCTTTTGGGGTCCCCAGGTGACATTAGGGGTCTTAGAGATCTCTAATGTCTCCATAAAGAGGACCTGTCAGTGTGCCTTTGCTATTATATAGGGGGAATGTTATCTCCCTATGTGATAGCAATGACATTAAGTGTAAAAAAAAAAAAAGGTTAAAAAAAAATAAGTCACATCTAAAAAAAAAATGTTTAAGTCCCCCACCCCCACATTTACGCACATATAAACGTAAATGCGCGTTCGTGGCGCCAGCATACGTAAATGACAATTGCGCTACACATGTTACATATTGTCCCGAACGTCGGAGTGAGAGCAATCATTTTAGGGCCATCAATCACTGATAACACTAAACTGATGTGCGGTAAAAGCTTTTAAAGCCTATGGCCAATTTTGAGTATTGTAGTTTTTTGAGGTTTCGCGCGTGAGCACAATTTTATGGCTTGGCATGTTTGGTGTCTTTTTACCCGACATGATCCCATCTTTTATATTTTACCAAAAAATTGGGTAATAATAAATGCTTTATCATCTAATATAGGGGAAACAATTTGTTTTTTTAATTCAGTACTTTTCCCTTAATATAGTAAAAAGTAAAACCTCCAGTGGTGATTAAATACCACCAAAAGAAAGCTCTGTTCCCTCCCGGTTGTATTTCCTCTCGTTTCCTTTGCTGGTCGGCCAAAGAACCGTTGCCGATAGCGGAGGCCCTCATGAAGACGGCCCTGAAACCCTTGAATGCGCTGCTAGCAAACTATCCGAATAACCCTGGCTACTATATTTTCAACTTCGCACGTTCTATAGGGAATTGGGGGGCCGGGCCGTTTTACATTGCCCGCTTTCCTGGTTCGAATCACTTTGTGGCCTTGAGGAAGCACCTTCTATTACCATCTCCCTGATATACCGCCAGTTGATTGCGGTAAAATCGCAGGACCGCCCCCTGTATATATCCAGGTGGGAGAGAGACCTAGGCTCTGATATTACTGACGAGGAAGTCCGTACATCGTTCCAGCTCACCCACAAGCTTTCCATTGCTTGCTCGGCTCAGCAAAAGGGCTATAAAATTTTAACTGGTTGGTACCGATGCCCGGCCCGCCTACACAGAATATTCCCTGATAGGCCAGCACATTGCTGGCGATGTTTGATTGCAGAGGGCACGTACCTTCATATTTGGTGGAGCTGCCCTATATTATTACCTTTATGGGGCCGTGTTTTTGCTATCTACAATCAAGTTATGGGAACGTCCCTGGTCCCATCCCCCAAAGTAGCCCTTCTGTCTGTCTTGCCTGGCTCCTTGGCCTCAGTCAAGACAGACCTGCTCCAATTTTTTGTGGCCGCGGCTCGAACAATTATCCCTCGACACTGGAACACTGTGATACCCCCGACCGTGCGGGAGTGGATTGCTGAACTGTGTTTGATCATGCTCTATGAAGAACTGACGGCTTGATTGGTTGATTGTCAACCTCAATGCGCAACTTTATGGGCCCCTTGGGTTTTATATATGGATTCTGCGGCATTCCTCGCATTGTAAAATGCGAGAAATCCCGCTGTAGAAATATGACCTGCGACCTATTTTTACTGTGATTAACGGATCCATGGCTTGGATTGTTCGGGCTGTTGGGGTCCGAGGAGCCTTTCTTTCTTTTTTCTCTCCTTTTTTTGTTTTTTCCTTTTCTCTTTTTAATTTCTTACTTAGTTTTCTCTCTTATTTTTTGTCTTCCCTTCTTCCCTTATTTTTTTCTTTCCCCATATTGTTGTTCTTCTTCTTGTCATGTTTTCTGGGTTGGTGTACTCTTTGTATGTCTCCCCCCCGCCGTATGTCTGTCTGAGTACTGTCTACCACTAGGGGATACAACATGGTCTTTTATTTCAACTCTTATATCACTGGTATGAGGCCTAATCTATAGGTGCCATGGCTGAAAACCGCTGTAGGAACCCACCCATGGTCCCTATACTGCATTGTCCCCTAAGGGCATGTGAGGGCCCTAATGGAATGTGTGACTCTTTAATATCAATGCCTCGTACTTGATCAGGCTCTATTAACATCTGTACCATGTTGCCTCCTACTTTCTACTCTTTTTACTGTTTGTATCCGTTGTACTGAAAATCTAATAAAAACTGATTTTTAAACTGAATTAAAAAAAGAAAGCTTTGTCTGTCCCCAAAAAATGGTATCAAATTTATTTCAGTGCAGCGTTGCATGACGGAATAAACGTCAATCAAAGTACAAAAGCGCTGACACTGAAAAATGGCCTGGATGGGAGGGGGGTTTAACACCGCGGACTTGAAGTGGTTAAAGGATTTTTTTCTAAAAGTAAAAAGCCACATTTGGGACTAGTACCACGGCTTTTTACTATTTGCTGCTTATGTTGGCTTACAGATGGATGGGTGTTGAACCAGGGCCTTGACCCCTATCATATCCCCCACTTTGGTCTGGTGTGGCCTTGGCCCTTGTCCCTTGCCATCTGGGGTGCTTGCTGTCCCATTTTGGCTTGCTGTGTCGGGGGTGCACCCACCCTCTTTGCTTCGCATTGGGTAGGTAAGACTGGCAGACATGAAGTAAATAAGATGTATATTTGCAATTTTGTATATGGATATACCATTTATGTAATCTCTTTATTGATTGAATAGATTTCCTGCACTTCCTGATGAAGCACTCAATGTGCAAAGCGCATAGAATAACCATCCACTCTACTGCTTCCAGATAAGGCTTTTTTCATATGAATTTTGGACTGATTTACACCCCCATTCGTTTATTTATTATATATGCCAATTGCTGTCAATCATTGCTACGAATGACATTGTTATCCTCTAATTTGATTCATATGTCCTTACCAATCATGTGTACCAATTTTTGGTTATACTATATGCCTTAATCATGGAATTGAGTGGTTTCTGGAGGTATTTTTTTTTTTTTTAGCATGTAATTTTTATTGGAAAAAAAACAAACAAAAAACTTCTGCATACATACAGAACGCATAATAAGAAACGAAACATCGCCATAACTGAGCGTTGACTAACATAGATGAATATGAACAATCAATCTTAATGTTTGTGTTAAACCACAATCAAGCCTTACAGCCCGCGGGGGGTAGGGGTACACTTGAAAAGAAATAGGGTCTAAATTGGAGCATAATGTAGACATATAAAAATATCAATATTACATTTTAGTACCTAAGAAACATAGATATGGACACAAGCAGTGCCATCAGCCTTGCTATGTAGTATTGGACATAAAGGGGTCAGTCTGGAGGCATCAAGTATTGGCAGCCTACAGGACATCTAGTGCACCAAGTGATCCATCGAGTTTTGAGGTGAGATACCACTTAGTGAGTTGAAATGTCGTCATAATTTCCTTCAGTCGGTTTGTATGAAGCTCAGTCACTAGGAATGTGGACCAGGTGGCAAAGAAGTTTGCAGTGAGGGGTTGGTTTATCTGCGCATCTAGCAGGTCAAGGGACATCAGTTTGTGTAGGAGGTCTTTTACTAGTTTTATTGTGGGGGGGCTTGGGAGCAGCCAGTTAGTTAGTGTCGCCTTCTTTGCCGCCAGTAAACATAAGTGTTTCTGGAGGTATTTTTCAATCATGTTGAACGTGTAAATTTCTATCATGGTTTTATCCTTTGTATTCAATAAATTAATACTTTTTTAATCCAATCAATTTCTGTGTTTTATTGGACTTGTCACATGGTGCCATTAAAGCCCCACTGTTTTCTTTTTACTTCTCTTTGTTGACCCAACTAGGGGTGTGGCACCAGCTACTCAGTGGTGTATTCTGGTTTGGGGCTGCCCTAGGCAAGACAAAACCCGGCGCCCCCCCTCCCCCACTAAATTTACCCCACCTGACTGTGGTCTCAGGTAGACTATGCAGGGTTTGTGGTGGGCTTTGCAGGCTGCAGAGCCCCCTATGGATTCTGCAAAGCCCACCACAGATCCTGCAAAGCCCCCACAGATCCTGCAGGATCTCAGGAAGTCTCTGCAGGATCTGTGGTGGGCTTTGCAGGCTTTGCAGGCTGCAGAGCACACTATGGGTCCTGCAAAGCCCCCCTGAGACCCGACAAAGCCCCCTACGGATCCTGCAGAGCCAACCATAGGGTATTGCACAGCACACCTGAGACTCTTTGGTGGGCCGTGCAGAATCTATGCTGGGCTCTGCCAGCACAGTCCTCTTACCTTGCACAGCCTGACCTCTTTGGAACACGGCCTCCTTGTCCTCTGCGCCCCAACTGGACGGCCTCCTCATCCTCGGTGTCCAAAACGACGTCCATCTCATCTTCGCTGCCCAACTGGAGCTCCGGCAACGCCAGGGGCGGATCCAGAGTCTATTCTCGGGAGGGGCACTGCCAGAAAATTAAGTAGATCCCTGGATCCAGACAAGCCCAGCCTCCTGTCTCCCACACTGTCAGAAACTGCATACAGCGTGTGCTGGTTACTACTTAAAACGGCACGCTGTGTGCAGCTTCTGAGAAGAAACGCTATTAGCATAGCGAGGAAGCCGGCTGCGCATTTTGCATCACTCATGCTACGCTAATAGCGTATCCTCTCAGAAGCTGCACACAGCGCGGCGGTTTAAGTAGTAACCAGCACGCTCTGTAGGCAGCTTCTGACAGCGGGGGAGACGGGAAGCTGGGCTTGTCGGTGGATCCAGGTATCAGGTGAGTATTAAAAAACAAAAATGTTTTATTTTATGTTCCTGGGGAAATGTAGGGCTCATTCACACTGGAATCGGCCGGCACGTACAGCTCCGTGCTGTGTGCACAGCCGTATCGGGCAGCTCCCGGGAAGGACAGGTGCTGCATATGATTAGTATGCAGCCCCTGTCCTTCTCTATGGGTGTATGCAGCCGTACACCCCCCTACGCTCACCCGCCCAGCACGTCCGTACTGGTGTATGTTTCCTTGCTTGGACGCAGACAGGATCCATCCTGTCAGCATACGGGTACGCTCACCCGCACCGATGTACAGGACGGTGAGAGCGGGGCGGCGTACGGCGTACGGCCGCGTAATCTCATAGAGAAGAATGGGGGCTGTGTACTAATCACATGCAGCACCTGTCCTTCCCAGGAGCTGCCCGATACGGCCGTGCACGCAGCACGGAGCTGTATGTGCCGGCCAATTCCAGTGTGAATGAGCCCTTAAAAATGTTCCTGGATTTTAAAAAACTGGTCACCTTACCCTGGTGGTCAGTGGGGGCTCTGGTTGGTAGTGAGGGCTCTCCTGTGGCCGCAC
>NW_017307386.1:26903-39992 GCF_000935625.1 Nanorana parkeri
TTGTCCCCCCACACACATTTTAACTAATTCCCCCCCTTCCCCCGCACCTGAAATATAATCAAGAGCCCCCTCTCCTGCTTACTTTGTTGCAGGGAGGAGGCTGTGAGGCGGCACGTCTGTTCGGTCTGTCGGCGATTAATTGGTGAGGTCTGCTGCAGACCTTCCCAATCGATCCCGCACAATCCTTTCAGCCAGCGTTCACTGAAAGAGCGCTGCCAGAAAGGATATGACTGCCGGCGCAGACTCAGCTACACGGTCTGCATCCGACAGAGATGCAGATCGGGTAGCTGCTCCCGCAAGTCAGATATGCGGTCCGTGAACGCGTACCTGACTTCTGAGCTGGCTGCGGGTCACAAAGTACTGGCTCGCGGGCCGAAAGTGGCCTCGCGGCAGATACGCCCCTGCAGCTACTCAGGATTTGTTTGCAATAATATTTTTTATGTATCTGGTTGAATGGTAGAAGGCAATAAATGGATTTTACAGTCAATACTTGAGGTTAGCTGCATTGATGGAGATGAAGCATACCGTCTCACAGAGGGAGCTGAACATAACAAGGTTGTAGGATGGCGGGGGTTAAGTGGAAGTGTGTTAGAAGTCCAGGGGAGTGGTTCATTCAGAGAGCAGTAGCAACAGCTTTGTCAGAGATTACTCTCCAGTCAGTGTAGCAGTAGCTCAATCTTCTTTGTAATAAAATATAGCAGTGCAGCCAGCAGGATTTGTAGTCCAGGGAAGTTAATCTCAAGTGTGAAGTTGTCTGCAAGACTTCCAGGAAAGAGAGTGGTTCAGCCAAATGGAGAGAGATGCTCAGCGTCCACAACATTACCCAGACACTGAGCATTTCAGAAACCCCTCCTTTATCCTGACAGCCGTGTAGAGGGAGGAGGAACAGCATGGAAACGTGGGAGTAGGCGGCGCAGGATGCTGATCCCAAAGCGAGGACAGGTAAGTCTGTTACAGTACCCCCCTGTAAATGACCCACTTAGTGGGTGCTGAATCGAGAAGGCATATGAGGATACCTTAAATTAAATTGTTTAATGAGTTTGGGTGCATGTACATTTGTAGAATCTTCCCATGAATCTTCCTGGGGTTCATAAGATCTCCATTGGATCATGTACTGCAACTTATTCTGCTACATACGAGAGTCTAGAATATTCTCCACCTCAAATTCCTCTTCACCATGCACTAGTATTAGAGGGGCTTTGGGTGGTAATCTGAGGTCATAATAATGCTTTTGTTTAGTCTGTGCCTTCAGGATGTTGGATTTGAGGTGTTGTAGATGAAGTATAGAATTTTCCGTGGCCGGACTATTTGTGTGGATGACATTAGGCCGAAGAGGATTTGGGTGGAAGCCATAGTTGGAGAAGAATGGAGTCTGATTGGTGGAAGAGCTGATAGAATTATTATATGAGAATTCCACTAGGAGAAGTAAATCGAACCAGTCGTCTTGTAGGTATGTGCAGTAACATCGTATAAATTGTTCTAAGCACTGATTCACTCTTTCTGTTTGTCCATTTGTTTGCGGAAGGTAGCCACTAGAGAGACGTATGATCTATTTGTAGTTTTTTACACAGTGCCTTCCAAAATTTTGAGATGAACTGCGTGCCGTGGTCTGTGATTGTGCGTTTTGGAACTCCGTGTAGTTTGACAACACTCGCGAGGAAGGCTTCTGCAGTCTCCAGTGAATTTGGTAGTCTGTTGAGGGGTGTGAAATGTGCCATTTTAGTGAGATGGTCAACTACTACTAGTATGGTATTATGGTTCCTTGATGGTGGCAGGTCCACAATGAAGTCTAGAGAAACAACCTCCTAAGGATTATCAGGTATTGGAAGATTTGTTAATAACCCATAAGGTCAACTTATGTCATGTTTTGAAGCAGCGCATATCTCACAAGTAGCTATGTAATCGTGAATGGTCTGTGACATGTTAGGTCACTAGAAGTACGTTTCATTAAATCTGGAGTTTTATTAATGCCTGGGTGGCCAGCCAGGGGAGCATCATGCATTATCCTTAAGAATTGTATTTGCATGGACGGTGGTACGTATAGTTTGGATTCTTTATACAAGAATTCTTCTTCTGATTCTGTCTTTGTCCTGTACTGTATGATCAAGAAACCTAGTTGCTTACTTTGGGCAATCTTGTACTTGCTTACTTAAAAAAACTACTAAAATCTGTTTCACTTTACTTTTGATCTTCAACACTGTAATTCTGGTCTTAAAACACTTTACAAAATAATTACTCTTTCCCAACGCTAATAGTACATCGGTCTATAATTTCATTTGAAAAGCAAATTCCTGTTCAAATACCCAATCCTGTTCAGATGCTTTTTCACATGATTGCATAATTGACGTGAATACTCACACAATTTTGATAGTTAGGATTCTCAACTCCTTTAGTAAATTATCCCAACTGGGTATATGTACTAAAGGAATGGAAAATGTTCCATTTGATAAGCGAATGTTCACTTAGTTTAGTGAAGAAGGTAAAGTTCACTCAGAGTACTCAACACAGTTTACATAAGTCAACACAGCTTCTCATTCACTAATCTAAGTCAACATTCAGTTTGCAAAAATGAACACTACTCCTTTTCTTAAGGTGGCCATACACTAGTAGATTTTCGAAAGAACTTTCGTACGAAAGATCTTTCTTCAATTTTCAATAGAAATAAGTTTATGGCGTCAAATCGATCATCGAATTCAAAAAAAGTCGAAGGAGCAGGATGGAAAAATGTTCTCAAACAAACTAAATTCTAACTGTTTTTCTTTAGGGAAACTCCATTAATTCCAAAATCGCATTTTAAAATACAACAAAATTTAGTTTGACATTTGTCAAGTCTCTGATAGCATTATCGGGTGGTAAAGAAAGATCTTTTGTTTGGAAATCTACTAGTGTATGGCCAGCTTAAGTCAGCCCCAAGGTAAGCAAGGACTCCCTAGCTCAGTGGTGGCGAACCTTGGCACTCCAGCTGTGCCAAAACTACAAATCCCAACATGCATCTGCCTCTGGTAGTTATGTCTGTGGCTGTCGGAGCCTTGCAATGCCTCATGGGACTTGTAGTTCCAAAACAGCTGGAGTGCCAAAGTTCGACACCGCTGCCCTAGTTGGACCATTATCCACTGGTTTAGCTTGTAATGGTCTCCGTGATTCTGCAGAATGGCACAGCTTTGTCTTATGTTAAATCAAATAGCAGCTGTTCTTTTAAACACTTGTGATGGGACTTCTACTGTTGCAGATGCAGTTGGACCTCTGGGCCTGCACTTCTCCTTTTGTCCTCAGCATTTGATCACGTGATATCACAGACACTGGTGGATCTAAACGTAAGACTTTCAAAAAAATTGAATAGTATTCAGAAACATCCCAAACCTTCAACCTAATGGCTCCCTCTGGAACATTTTACATTTTCACATTTAAAAAAGCATGCATTACAAACATGCATTTTAAACCAGTTTGTATGAGTAACGCTCACCCCTAAAGGAGCTGCCAGAATAACTGGTCATCACTAGTTATCTAGGAGTTTTGGTCTTCAGCTGCTCCATTAGCATTTAACCGCCCTTATCTAGTGCCCACAGAGCCAGCATCCACTCCAGAAGTATAATGCTGAAGAACTTTTATTAACATCTTCACACTGGGGAGAGAAGGTATAGGGATCCTAGACATCCAGGATATAACAGACATAGACTCCAGACTCACCAGCCCCTTTAAGCAATTCAGTGTAGATCCATTTGTAGCACAGCGAATAGGAATTTGGGTAAATGATGAGCAGGGATAAGCACAGATCCTCAACAGGAGAGACACCAGACTTGCTCCTGAGGTCCAGTATATTCCGGGTACCTTCAGCAGCCATCAGCTTTCCTGGCTCTCTTCCTCTAGCAACAGCACAGACCCCCATAATCCATAATTGAGCCTAGTGAAACACTTACCGCACTCCAGCATCTCCTACCCCAGGCCTCAAGCCTAGCCCCCCGGTGGGGTGTGGACAGCATCCAGTCCTGGACTAATCCATGGCTGATCCTGAACTAGACTGAGCACATGGCAATTCCCTCCAGTATATGTACCCTATCCCAGCATTGAGAGAGACCCAGTGGTTGGCTGCTGAACTGCACATACACTCACAGTGCCCTCATTGGCTGTCCCATACTACAATACTACAGTAGAGTCAAACTGCTCCCAGGTAGGTACAAACAATACTGGATACTGGAAATAACCAGATAAATGTCAACTATAATCCAGCCAGGCTGACTACAGTCCTGGCAATCAGACTGCAAATCACTACATTTCTAGTAGCCACCTCACAAAAGGTTAAAACAAAAACAGAGAAAAGTGCACCTCCATGCGTGATGTCACCACACTTTTTTTGGCGTATAACAATGTAATGGAACTACGCACAATTGTAGCAGATAAAAATGCTTTCAAAGCTCCTCCATACTGCAATGTACATATAAAAAAAGAAATTGAACAGTGACGCGGGGACCGTCAGCGATTCAAGACACCGACAGACCTACAGCCCATGAAATGCATTATCCACTGTTACAGTGCTACAGTTGTGAGTAGTCCCATTACATTGTTATATACCAATAAAGAGTGCTGATACCGCACATGTGAGGTGCGCTCTTCTTTGTTTTTCTTTTAATATTAGTGAGAGTTCTCCGATCTATCCGAGGAGCAGCACCCCTGCAGCTGTGTCACATACGGATGAGTTTGAAAACCACTGACAAGCACCAAAGAAAACTACTCCTGTCTGTGAACCTCACAAAAGGTGATGGGGGCTACATATGCATTTTCACATTAGCAGTCATCAATTTGAATAAACAATGCTTAGTAAATGCTGTATGCATTACATATGTGGACTGTACAACTGAATATAATGCTCAAATCTTATTTTTATGCAGTACACTACTGCAATGTGTTTGTTGGGGATGAGGTTTGTCTTTGCCACACTGTGGTTTCACAGCAAATCTGAGTGTTCATGTTTCATGGTTCTGGCAAAATTATGGTGAAACTTACCAGACCAAATTTTAAATGACCCATAATGCTGGACCAAGGTCATGCCCTGCCTGACCTTAACGGTGGACTGCAGAGTTAAAAGGGCCAGTAATGAGGGCTTTGTTATGCTCTAGCACCCTTACTATAAAAAGGTGGTTCCCAGCAGCTATTTGTCAGCGTGTTACATAGTTACATAGTTACATAGTATTTGAGGTTGAATAAAGACATAAGTCCATCAAGTCCAACCTATTGCGTGTATGCATTTATGTTTGATCTAGTGTGTGCGTGTGTATGAGTCCATGTGTGTATTTGCAGTGTGTTTGAGTAGTTAAGGGGGGGACTGATATTCTGTTTAGGGAGGGTTTGTTGCTATACGGTGCTATACTGTGCTAAATTAATTGTGGACTGAAGTGTGGTGGGCTTCATATTCCTGTGTACCCCTGTGTTCACAGTTCAACACTCCTTTTTAAGACTACTATATTGGTATGTGTCTGCAACAATTGTAGTGGCTGTTTAGCTGCTGGCCCGATTCCATTGTTTTGGTTAGTTTTATTTTTTTAATTTCATGTTTATTTTTTTTCTGGTAGGTAAAAAAAATTTGTTGGAGTTTAGTGTTTAGGTGTTTATGGTTTTTGGGAAGAAATATTTTACTTCCTGTTGCTAAGGCGTTTTCTGTTTTGTTGCACAATGTACACTTTTTTTCTGACAAAGGCAGAACTGTCCTGTAGCATGTCCCCATCATATTTGTAAAGTAGTTTGCATCAGAGCACCACATATTTATTCCCATTGCCCTTTCAGCCTTTAAATTCAGCTAATCCCCATAACTAAAAAAAAAAAAAGTAGGCAGGCCTAAAGTTAGAGGCAGAGGTTCTGCATGCAAAGGTAGAAGCGGGTGAGCAGGTTCAGCAGGAAAAAGTGGTGGTCAGATGGCACCATCTAGAGCTGCTAGAGTAAGCAACCTTGCACCTCCAGGTGTGTTGAAACTACAAATCCCATCAGGCTTCTGCCTCTGGGAGTCATGCATGTTGCTGTCAGAATCTTGGTTATGGCATGGCATGGCTAAGGACATGCAATATCAAGCAGGGAAGGCAGTCATTAGGCCACACTGAGGAGGCTCCAGCAAAGACTTGAATCACTGCAGAATTCTCCTAAATCCACCTTGCCATTTCCAGCAGTATCCATCGTATGGCAGATCTGCTATAGCTGAAAAAAAGCCTTCAAATCAACCCCTTGCCCAGCTTGTCAAAACTGCTGCCTTTCAACTGCTCCCATTGCAGCTCATGTAATTCTTCTGCAAGTTTATGGCCTGTGCTACATCACAGTGGCAGGTGCCTAGCTGCTATAACTTTGCTCAGAAGGCCATCCTTGCCCTCTGCCGGCATATTGAATGTAATGTCTCTGTGTCACTGGATCACATTTTCTGCGGCAGGGTACACATGAGCATTATAAGTTCCAGTAAGCAGGGAGATGAGATGAGATACACGGCTGGAACTGGTGATACTAACTGCCATGTCTCTTGCCCAGTGTAGACAGTGCAGTCACCTTTACCCTTCCCTCCACACTAGCCACATTCTTTGACTCCTTGGAACCAGTGAGTACCCCAGAGCATATGCAACATCCCAGATGAAATGCTGCCAGGCTGTTATGCAGCTTGTGTACCTTGCTTTAGTTGCTGGCAGCTCTCCAGGCCCAAGCTGAGAGGTGGGGGACTCCAAGCAATTTTCAGCTAGGCAGTCATGAGTGACAATGGCACTAACCTACTGGCTGCCCTTTGCCTGGAAAAAAAAAACTCACATGTACTTTGCCTGGCAAATGTCCTTGAACTGGTTGTGCAGCAGTCAATCATGTAGTACAGTAGAGTTCTAGGATGTTGTCAGGCCAGAAGGGTTTGTGGGCACTTTAAGTGTTCATACCTAGCCGGAAATGCATTACCAACATCAGTTGCCTGCCAACTATCTCATCTGTGACCCTACACAATAAAACTCAATGTTGGCCATGCTGCAGAAGCTGCACCACCAGAGGTATGCCATCAATGTGATTATGGTATATGAGTATGAGTGTGATTTTGGGCAGGTGAGGTTATTTTCACTGTGTCAATTCTCCACTGTCTCCCTGGTTTATAGTGTCAAATTGCAAGATTGTGAAATCAGCTGCTGAAGAGCTCAATGCATTCTCACTCAACAGGCAAAATGGTATCTGATTTTAAGCCATCACAGTCCTGATACATGTTCTACCTTAGTAAACCCTGATGAAGAGGGTATGTGTATGATCCCAAAATGCGTTGGCTTTTCCTATACTGTCCCTTCAATTTGGTTACCTAACAAGAAATGGTTCTGATTCTTGCACCTATTGATAAACCTTTCCTATGTCTATAATGTATGTTATATTTGGTTGCAGTTAAAAAGGTAAAGATTAGTTGGAAAACCTTACGAGACAGCTACAAAAAGGACCTACATGCCATTTCAACAGCCAAGTGGTTCTGATGCCAAGCGGGTCAGGACCCATGTATTCTGTGAGGAGCTACAATTCCTGAGGTCCATCATACAACTAAGAATGTAAGTATTGTCATTGTCACACATATTTTACAAGGTTTTTTAAACGTTCTTGATTTTTTTGGGACAATGCATGATTTATGTGCCATAATTAGCTATCATGGCACTAAAAAATCTTCTAAAAGGTTGAATGGTAGAGCTGATTCCTTTTCATGGCCAGCTGCTCCTGATAATAGTCTGCTTCAGATTTAATAAAGTCCACAGTATAGTTCTGTATTCAATGTCTTTTCAGCACCTACAAATACAGTCTGGTACATGTATTCAACATATTTTCTTTTTCATGTAGAACATCCGGTAATGTGGATGAGAGTGAAGACAGCATGGATGAGAGATGGGAATTTGAATCTGAAACCCAAATTCTAAGCACCCTGCCCATGAAGACCGCGCAGCTTTCTGCACCATCCCCTGGCAATGAGCAACCTATGACAAATCCTTTACCATCACGCCAATCCTGTCAGCTAAAGAAAAAAAAAAGAGAAAAGAGGCCCCAACCAGTGAGATGCAGGTTTTCTTTACTGAAATGAGGGAGCAGTTGACAGAGTTTTGCAAAAGGGATGTCAAGAAAGATGATTATGTCACCACATTTCTTAAGTCTTTGGCGTTTGATATGCGGCAGTTAGAGCAACACCGATTCTCTGCCATGAAATTGGAGATTATGCAAGTAGTACAAAGATATTTGCAGATGCCACCCACTCCGAGTAGGAATCCGCTGGATGGGTTTTATGCTCAATCACACTCTATGCATACATACACACCACATTCACACTATGCAAATACCCCACCACATCCACCAACACCACACACATCCACACACTCCGCACCCACCCCACCAGTCACTACCTTGCCAATGTACCCATATGGCCTTGAGCTTTCTTCTAGTTCTCTCTCCAGCCCAACCACCTATGGCTCCACCTCACCTGAGCAATACTATCAAGATTTATAATCATGTTTAAAAACTCTGTTCTGTAAAATAAATCTGTTTTGTTTGGATCACATTTTTTGCATCTATTGTCGTGGTGTCATGGTGAAGGACCTGGGGCTGATCTCAGGAGTAAAGGTGCAGGTAATGGGGCTAATCAGAGATGTGAAGGTGCAGGTAATGGGGCTGATCAGAGATGTGAAGGTGCAGGTAATGGTGCTGATCAGAGATGGGAAGGTGCAGGAACTGGGCCTGAGGATGCAGGTGAATGCAATTTCAGATCACACATCCAAACTAGAATTAAAACAATAAATTAGCATACAGAGAAGAGACAGGCGTTGATGCAACACAACATGTAATGTTTATTTATCATCTGGAAAATGACAATTTTTGGATTAGAGCTGATAATTCATAAATCACTGGCCCCTCCCTTTCAGATTGTAAGCCCTCACGGGCAGGGCCCTCCTTACCATCTTATCTTGAATTGTATTGCAATTGTAATGTCTTCCTTATATTGTAAAGCGCTGCACAAACTGTTGGCGCTATATAAATCCTATATAATGATAATAATAATCATAATCAACAAACATAACATGCATATTGCAGTCGTTCCACTAAACTCTGGAATACTGCCGTGGCAGCTCTCCTTCTTTGCAAAAAGTAATTTGCAAAGCGTTCCATAACTCCAGGCCTCATGGGTACTTGCGCCAGTTTGCATTCTCCAGATCATAGGCAAGAGAGTCCTCAAAATTGTATCCCTCCCTTGGGCGCACAAAATTGTGTAGAACACAGGCACTCTTGATAATATTGTCCAGATTTTTTGGATCTATTTGTATAGAACTTTCGGAAAATCCTCCACTTATTGGCTAGTATACCAAATGTGCACTCCACAAATCTCTGAGCGTGTGTCAAACGATAATTGAATACCTTCTTTTTTAAATCTAAGCCTCTTTTTGAATATGACTTCTTTACATCATCAGCCATTATCACATAGGGAAATGGCTCACCGTTGTCAGTGAATGGCCTAGGACTTGGAATGTTCAATCTTTCTCCCATTATCCCCTTTCCCATTGCAGAATTTTGGAACACCTGGGAGTCAGTGGAACTTCCGTAAGCACCCAAATCTAGAGCCACTATTGGGGGGCATTTAAATATGGATGTGTTTGCCATCCAGTGCTCTAATGCAGTGGGGGAAATTTCTGTTCTCTTCAAATTGGGTGCTGATTTCAATCCATCGTTCCTCTGTTGGTGTCGGCATCACTTTATCTTTCAGCAGGCTCCAAATGGCACTAAATGTATTGTGTACAATATTGTGAATAGTGCATATGCCCAATAAAAAATGAAAGTGTAGGGAGGAAAAGGATTCACCTGTTGCCAGAAACCTGTCAAAAAAAAAGTAAAAATTACATGATAAGATGTAATTTGAGTTGAAACACTGCACAGTTGCTTAAAGTGCAGTCAAACATAAACTAGCTAGCTCCCTTTCCAAAGTTTAGTTAATACTCTGTGTTAAGTCATTTCACAAACACCAATGAAGTAATACATAAAGGAATAGCTTACCGCAAAGTTACCATGAAACGTTCTTCTGGAGACACTGGTGGCCTCATATCTGTGGTGCTGGTGCAACGAATCAGACGAGGTCGAAGGATCTCTAGCAATCCATCAAAGTGCTAACTTTCATGTGGGTATATTCAAAGAATTTGTGCTCATAGGTGCGTAAATCCTGGTACAGAGTGTGAAAGTGACCCTTGGGAAGTTTTTGGGAGACAATTGGTACTGACACAACGCCTTTCTCCTCTTTCGCTGGTACATTCGGGCCATCATCATCATCTTTAGCTCCACCAAGCTGAGGATTAGGTATAGCACTGTGTAAGAAACATGATGATGCCCAAAGACAGTTGGATCTATTATACTGCACAGAAAACAAACAATCTGCTGGCAAATTTCAAAAAAGCCGCACCAGCTGTTCACTTTTCCCTTTTTAATTACATCACTTCCCCAAGTCTGCCCAGCTACTGCGACTCCTGCTAGTCAAACCTCTTTACTACATCACTTTCCCTGAAACACACTCATTTGCAGGTCATTTTCGTAGCGTTTTTGACATCTCCCTAACGCCGTACAAACGCCTGCCGAACGCCCGGTTAACGCTATAGGCGCGTTAATGAGCATTGATCGTGCGGTAAATTCTAAACACACATGTGAAAGAGCCCTTAAAACAAGATGGTTATCATTGCAGACAAACAATTAGCATTTTCAGAAGGGCAGTGTAGCACAGGTAGCCTCTATGTTTCCCTCACGGCAGGTTTTCTCTAGGTTTAAATGTTTGTTCATCTTGGATGGACCCGTGACCTCAAAACCCTTTTTTTTGTTGTTGCTGTTTTCTGCAGTGTACTGGTTAATAAAAGACATTTTCTGCCAGTTAAATGCTAACTCAATATAAGGTCAAGTGAGGTCACTGAATAATCTGAAAAACCATTGAATAATTGAAAAGCTAATTTAGAGGTCACTCACATCACAGCTCCATAATTGTGCATTACTTTTTTTAATGAGGTTTTAATTGCCTCCTTCAATGCAATAACCCAGTTTCATTGATCTGTTTTATTAGCTGTGCATCATTGTATCGATTAAACATTGTTTTTGGGTATCACAACAGACACATTTAGTGTACTGGGACACTGAGACTGTCCTAACCCTGAATTGTCAGTCCCCCAGGAAATTGCTGCAGTTTAATGAAAATTACATATTTGAATGGTTAAGTGTAGGTAAGAGAGACAAACTAACTTTATTTAAAAAAAAGTATGTTAAGCACTCATTCTGGAATTATGGCATTTTCACAGTAAAATCAGAGTGGATTAGAGATATCCTATTGCTGTTAACATGACAATTTAAGAAAAGGTAAAGGAAAATGCAAAAAACACCAAATTTCATAACTAAAGCCACAGACAAACTCCACCTAAAATGTGTAAATCAGCATTGTTTTGTTTATGGCATGCTGGATCAAGGTGAATTTCATACTGGAATGCCTACTTTTACCCTACAGTTACATAGTTGCTAACTGTCCCAGATTTGCCAGGACTACCCCGCTTTTGAATTGATTGTCCCTGGACAGCTGCATCCTAGGTTGCGTCCCAGAAACACGGGGGGAGCCTCCCTGAGTTTTCTGCGTATGTGCCAGCACATTATTGGCAGCCCACCCTTATTGACCAGGACCTCCCTCGATATCTCCCTGTGTGCAGTTTCATCGCACAGTACAGCTCAGGAGGGGCATGTTTCCCAGGTAGACTGAGGCACTGGCTAGCTTCTCAGCCCAGAGCTTGGTTGCAGGCTCCCTAACTGCAGAAGTGGACTGAAGTGAAGAGATCTGAGAGAGGTTTTAATTGCACAATTAATTTGGATTTATACAGTAGCTGCTCCATTTAGTGGATGGGCTAGAATATTATTGGACAGCTCTACAGCCAAATACAGTCCTAGTGCTGCATGTATATAAAACTAGCTATGTTGTTCCAGTAATAGCTATTATCTGACAATGCATTATGGTCCCCATACTTGTCTGAGCACCACTTTTGTAAGTGATAACAGAGAGCAATTAATATAAATGACAGCTCTGAAGCTGATGCATTGTTGGGTCTAGTAACTGAAATTTAAAGCAAACCCAGAATTATCGTATTTAGGAATAAGTAGCAGGTTTGTTGTACGTGCCTTCCACATGTCCCATGACATCCTGGAGCAGGGCTAAAGGCCCTTTTTCCCTCCCCCACATAACACGGCATGATAATTGACTGGAGAGTATTGCATCGTGGGAGGGAGGGGATAGATTTATAAGAGCCATCACACAGGAAGCACCTGATTCCTTCCCTGGGCTCCAGTGGGTGAATTGGCAGCAGAGGGTAAAGCACAGGTTAACTTTATAATACAAACAGCTTATTCTTTTAAACAGAAGAAAAGCTGGCTTCACACTGGATTCCACTGGGATAGTTTATTGAAGCTTGTACCACATCACTGCACTGGTGTCCCACCCAAGGTCTGCACCCCCCGATGCTTTTCACCCAATCACGGCCTTAGTCATGAGGGCAGACCAGAGTAGGCCGTGCTTTATACCATTAAGTTAATGTGCATGTCACTACGTGGTAACACAGTTAAAGGGGGACCAGCCTTATATCTCATTGAAACAAACAAGAATATAGGATATACAACATACTAGACATGTAAGCTGGCAAAAATTTGTTTTGTTTCAGTTCGTTTCAGATTTTTAGTTATTTAGTTTTTCAGGATTCGGGTCCGAAAGTCAATTAATTCAGGGATTCGGATTCGGGCGAATCTGAAATTTTCGTTAATTTCGGATGCAGTAGTATTTAGGAACGAAGTTTCATTACAGCAAAGTGACAGTCCGCAGAAGCAATATAAAAAAAAAAGTGTGGGTTCCCCCCAAAATTCATAACAGACCCTTTTAGGTTTGGTATGAATGTTAGGAGGGACCCCCAATGCCAAAAAAATACAATTAAAAAAGCGTGGGGTTATCCTACAAAGTCATAGCAGACCATTTGGGTCCCCCCTAAAATCCCATACCAGACTCTTCATCCAAGCACTGGCCTGGTAGGGTAGGAAAGGATAGGGACAAGCGAGTGCCCCCCCCCCCCC
>NW_017307386.1:40332-45209 GCF_000935625.1 Nanorana parkeri
GAGCGTCCCCCCCCCCCCCATCCTGCACTATACCAAGCCACATGCCCTTGACATTAGGGATGGGCTGTATGTTTGAGTCGAACATCGCTAGTTCGTGTGTTCGCTGAACGCACAAACTATAAGGATGTTCGCCAGTCTGTTCGACCGCCCAACATCCCACAAGGCAATGGTTTTCTAGCGTACGATCCACCCCCTGTCCTGTGTTATACTTACACTGCCTATACCTGGGAATCGTACGATTTTCGGCTGGTTTTCTAGCGTGCTCCCTAGACAAAAGACGTGCGACCGTACAGTAAAAACGGTTGCACATCTTCCATACACTTTGCGATTATCGTACGATCGCGGGATTTGCCGCGATTATCGTGCGATAATCGCACAGTGTATGGGCACCTTAAGGCTGCTTACACCGCAGCCCTACGTAGTGTGTTGCTGGAGTTAAACAAAGTGAGAATATACAGTATATCAGAGTTTTATAGCAGAGTTCTGTATCAGAGTTCTATATCAGATTTCTATATCAGAATTGTATACAGTGTTCTATATCAGCGTTCTACACTGAGTGGCCAGATTATTATGACCACCTGACATTTGTAGGCAAATTAGCTATAATTAGTTATAATTTTGTGCTGAAGTTGCTAGAGGGCCAGACCATTATAAATAGGGAAGCAGGTTGTTTACCACGACAGTAGAAGTTATGGAAGATTTAAACAGCCTTTGAACGTGGGATGATTGTTGGCGCTCGGAGCCATGGAGTGAGTATCAGCAAAACAGCAGAATTCGTTTAACAATGAGCCCCTCTTGAACATTTAAGTGTTTAAAGACTAGACTGTAAGCCGAAAATCTGGGTCTGAACGTGCAAAGCCGTCAGCGACTAGTCAATGTTAGGGCAGAAAGGACAAGGCAAGACTGGTACAAGACAACAGAAGGGCAACAGTGCAGTGTCAGATTCCTCCCATCACCTTTCAACATCTCGTGGAGTCACAAGGCGGCCCAACAAAGTCATCTCGTGGCCCAACGAAGTACTGATGGGGTGGTTATAATAATCTGGCCACTCAGTGTATATCAGTGTTGTACACAGAGTTCTATATCAGAGTTCTTTATCAGAGTTCTCTATCTGAGTTCTATATTAGCGTTCTATTTCCATGTTCTTAATCAGTTCTATATCCGAGTTCTATATCAGAGTTGTATACTGCATTCTATATCAGAGTTGTGTACAGCGTTCTACATCAGCGTTCTACATCAGCGTTCTACATCAGCGTTCTACATCAGGGATGAATGGAAGACTGCTTTCAGAACTCGTTATGGGTTGTTTGAATACCTTTTTATGCCCTTTGGGTTGAGCAACGCCCCTGCAACATTCCAGTTCTTTATCAACAACATTTTCAGGGATCTATTAGACATCTGCGTTGTTATAAACCTAGACGACATCCTTATCTATTCAGACAAGAACACCAGAAACACATCAGATGGGTTCTATCCAGGCTCCGAGCACACCGTCTCTATGCCAAACTACTGAAATGCTCCTTTGAACAGACCACCGTTCCATTCTTGGGTTATGTCATCTCCCCTGGCGGTATAAGGATGGACGACGCAAAAGTTGAGTGCATCTTAAACTGGCCCGTACCTCACTCTCGAAAAGCCCTCCAACGTTTCCTCGGGTTCGCAAATTTCTATAGAAAATTAATTAAGTACTTTTCAGCCACTGTAAAAGCCCTTTCAAAACTCACCAGTATTAAACAAAAGTTCAATTAGACAACTGAAACTCAAAACGCCTTCGAGGATCTGAAACGTCAGTTCACCTCGGCTCCAATTCTAAGATTACCGAATCCCTCGTTCCAATACGTTCTTGAAGAGGACGCTTCGGAGCTGGCTATCGGGGCTGTGCTATCCCAAAAAGGGAGACACTATCCTCTCCACTACACCCCCCCGTAGCTTTCCATTCAAGATCTCTCAACACTGCTGAACGAAACTACCCCATAGGGGAGAAGGAATTGTTAGCCATCAAGAGCTCGCTAGAAAATTGGAGACACCTTCTTGAGGGAACAAAGCACCCCATTATCATATACTCCGACCATCGAAACCTCCAATATCTGAAAACAACCAAAACCCTGTCCTTCAGACAGGTTCGTTGGAGTTTCTTCTTTGACCGCTTCGACTATTTGATCTATTTGCTTTTCATGTATCACATTTAAATCGATTCACACACTGTTTAAAAAGTAATGTAGTATCCAATATTGTGGGTAGTAGCGCTTCTAAAATTCTTGTTCTACTTATCTCAATGTACAGGGTCCCTCTCCCTGCTTTAGAAGTCCACACACCCCATACCACTAATTGTTACCATTACAGTAGTGCGCTGACCATCTTTTTCTGTCATCCATTTGTCTACCCACTTGAATGTTAAAGGATAATCCTCAAATGTCACCAGTAGAAAAATTGTATAGATAGTACTGAACATCCAATTTATTAATTTTTTAAAATGCTGGTTTGACATAAAACCGAGCCAAAATGAAGGGAAGCTATTCACTTAAGCCGTGTGTGGCTGTTTTCAGCTGCACTTTGGCTGGCTTCGGCTCCCTTCACTTCCCTTAGGTTCAGCCAATGAACCTCAGCACATTCGGCTGAATTGAAGGAAAGAGCCGGTCCACCTCAGCCGATCCAACATTTGGATCAGTTGAGCCGAACGTTCGGCAGTTCAGTCCCTGCTGTTCACCCCTATTTTTATAGGGGCTGAACAGCAGTGAGTGCATAGCCGAAGGCTGCCAAACACAATTAAAAAATGACATGTTCCCCCCAAACGTTTTTACGGGGACCTCAACGCACAAACATTGAAAAAAAATAACAACGTAGGGTCCCCCTTAAAATACCCACCCAGATCCTTGATAGGGGCACTGGCCTGGCAGGCAGTAAAAAGGTGAACGAGCGAGCGCCCCCCCCCTCGCTGCACCATACCAGGCCACATCTCATTGGCATGGGGAGGGTGCTCTTACAACTTCCAAGGGGGGACCCCGTGTAAAAGCACTTTGTCCCCATGCCAATAGCGACAAGGGCCTCTTCCGCACAACCATGCCCCGGTGGTTGTGGGGGTCTGCGGGCAGGGGGGGCTCATATGCATCTCGGTACCCCTTTAATAAAGGGGGTACCCAGATTCTGCCTGTGACGACATGGTCATCCGTTTATGGGCTATGTGTGTGTATTGGTGTTGTGTTTTGTATAATTATGTTATACCTGTTTATGAAAAGACTGACCGCACCACCCCTCGTTAGCTCCCTTTGTACTCTGAAGGAGCTCAGGACAATGACATTCTGGCCAGGCTTCTGCTATGGTTGTCTGGAGCTCTTTAGCAGGTGGACCCCTGCTGGGTTGTGCAGACAGAATGTCTAGGGAGGGCAGGGTGGATGTGATGGGATTATAATCTGATCTGATCACTTTCTGTATAAAAGGTTGTACAGTTTCTCAATAAATCAGAGTTTGTTTCACCCTACACTCAGGCTCGACTTGTGACTGGGGAAACTGGGAGCTAAAGATCAGCGGGTTGCAATATCCCCTGAGCAAGGAAGAATACAGCGGCAGACATACTCATTCTGAGTACCGAGGTCTGTCACACTGCCCCCCTTGTGAATGAGTAAGGGGTAGTTGTACCCCTACTCATTCACTAAAGGGTTGAATAAAAAGGTAAACAGACCAGACTTTTGAAAAATTCCTATGATTGAACAAAAAACAAAGAGCAGGTTTTTGAGAATTCCTTTAAAAAAATAAAAATAATGATCCAATGTTTCAATCCAGGGTCAATCACGTCATTCAGCGATGTAATTCAAAGTCAATCACAATGAACAACGATGCCTACATGTCGAATTAAAAAAATCCAGCTGCCCATTGGAACCGACCACTCCCAACAAACTGTCATCGCAGAATGAACAATTTGACAGGTCCCTGCCCGAATTTAACAGATGGGTGGAGCAAGTGGTGATATCACCACTCGCTCCGCCCATTTGTTTTCCTGCCATTTCAGTGAACAGCATTAATTTGGTATCCCTTCCCAGTATGACTGGAAACAAAACGTCTTTTTGATACATTGGGATCTGTCAAGTTTACATACACTACACCTCTACAAGATAATAACCTTTAATAAAACCCAAAAAATAAGTGTTTTAAGGGTTGCTCTATAACATTAGGAACCTTTCTTAACAGAACCAACGGTTTTTCAGGTAACACAGTAGATGACGTCTTTTTTAAAATTGCCCAGTAATTATTCAGAATATTTCTGACAGCTTAAAATTATACTGAAAATGTAGTTTTTCTTATTCTCTCCATCATATATTTTCACTTTATCTTTTAAAAATGTATCCCAATCTATTAAACTAACTGTCCTAATTTCTTCATCAATTTGCTTCTCATTGAAATCCTTTTCTAAACAAAAAAAAGTTATTTTGAAACTTTCACTTGTTCTTGTCATTTAGGTCCTCACAGTTACACTAGATATGGACAAACTGTCCTTTAGGAATGGTTTTGATCCACATAGGATGATGACAACTACTAATGGGAATAAATCTATTTCGATCTTTAAAAAAAAAAAACACTCAGGGGGTTATTGGCAGCAGAGTGAATAACCGACCCGAAGTGAAAGGACGTTTGCTATTCACTTCAGCCCTATATGGCAAAAAACAGCCGTACATCGGCTGGCTTCAACTCCCTTCGCTTCACTTCGGTCCAGCCGAACACCTTGGAGATAGCGATTTAGATTTTAAAAAATGTAAACAAAGGGGGAAAAAACAATGCAGGGCCCCCCTTCCAAACCATACCAGACCTAGGGGGTTGTGGGAATGTTAGGAGTGACCCCATTTAAAAAAAAAAAAAAAAAAGTATGTGAGGTTCCCCCCAAA
>NW_017307386.1:45276-64217 GCF_000935625.1 Nanorana parkeri
CCTGATAATAAACATATAAAACTTTTCTTGAAAGGATTCACAGAATAACCACTTAGAACCTTATTCCCCGGAGATGAAGAAACAAACGAGATTACAAAACAAAAAGGGTAAAAAAGGATAATAAAAGATAATTAACCACCTCCTGTTCGCAGCCGTTGGTAAATGGCCGGACGGGAGCCTTGTAGGAGCGGGAGGGCGGCTTAAGACTTCCTGCCCTTCCACCCCGAACATGCGTGCATCCCACTCGCTCACGAGTTAGGAAACTGCGCCATAACAAGTGTAATGTTGGGCAGCTCACAGAGCACCCGCACAGGGTTTTTCCATTAACCAAAAGTCTTTATTATTCTTTCAAAAGGCAGAAAATAAAGGAAGTCCAACATATAACATCTATTGACTCACCAATCCTTGAGTTGTCCCACACATTCACAGTGTCCCAGTTCTTTAAGTTGTCGGTTGCAGCACTGCTGCTCTGGGTCCTCAATCCTTAGGACCACTGTCTGGTTCCTCCAGACAACCTCAATAATGTGCCAACCCGCACAATAGGCTCCACAAACCTGCAGCTCCCTGCTACACTGGCCTCCACTCTGACTCCTGGGTGGAGTTCTCCTGTCTCCCGGGTGGTGGAGTTCTCCTGTCTCCCCGGTGGGGCCTTGAACACATCCCAGCACACTCTTCATGAGGGTTGTACACAGGTGCACAATTAGGTGCTGGTCACTACTAACCCATGGACCCAGGAATGAAGATTTCGTCCCACCCAGAGCTCTAAGAAATCTCCTGGCTCCAGCATGACAACTATGATCCAGAAAACCCAGAAAGGACTGAAAAGGCAGTTTTTTCCTGGTACAAATAATTTCTTCCTGGAGCCACTCGGCCCCTCTAGCTGAGAACCCTGGGTGACTTTGAGGCCATCTAACGCTGTGGTATTGCCACACAAGGTAAAAATGGCTCTATACCTTGCGATCAAGCTGTGAAAAATCACAGCTGTCACAAATGTAAACAATGGCTGCGGTTTGCAGCCTTGTCTCTGTTTCCTCTCTCACACACTGGATGTGAGAGAGGAGATAGAGAGCTTCAAAATGATCATCCACAGTAAGAATTAAAGTGACACACACTTCAACCAGTACACTCTGCTACAGATCAGTACTTTTTACTGTCATTAGTCCGATTTCAGTGTCAGTGCGATCTCTCGTTTTATCGTTGTGATCCGCAGTGTCATCCGTGCAATTTCACAGTCTCAGCATTGTGATATGTACTGTTAGTGCGATTTCACAGTGTCTGTACATTGAACAGTTTCATCAGTGATCCACAGTGTCAGTGCGATTTCAGTGTCAGTGCATTGGACAGTGTCATCAGTGATCCACAGTGTCATCAGTGTGATTTCACAGTGTCAGTGCAATGTACAGTCCCACTAATAAAATTCAAATTCTCAGCATGTCTGGTGAGAGTGATGGAGAGGCCTCCCTGTCAGATTCTGGATCAGGGTATGAACCTGTGGAGAGCAGCTGTTCGGCATCCTCTGATTCAAAAGAAGAAGTTGTGCCCACTAAAAGATCCAGGCGTGCTGTTCAACATCCAGCTGACATGCAGCAGCCTAGTACCAGTAGTGGGGTGGTCGAACATAAGCCATGAAGAATCAGGCCTCAAATATCCAATGCTTCTGTACCAGAGGCACTTTCTAATCCTGCTACCCTCTAGTAGAGAACTTTACCGCAATCCAATTTTTTAATTTGTTTTTTACTGATGACCTTTTCAATTCAATTGTAAACCAATCCAATCTTTATTATGAGCAGTTCATTGTAAGCAATCCCCATTCCTGCTATGCCAGGCCATTTGAGTGGAAACCTCCTGAGTGTTTCTGAATTTAAAATCTTTCTGGGCCTAACACTCAATATGGGACTTACCAAAACAAATGAGTTTAACACGTACTGGTCTACACACCCAATCCATCACATGCCCCTATATTCTGCAATGATGTCCAGGACAATATATAAAATGATCTTGAGATTCCTACATTTCAGTGACAATTCAATTTGCCCTCCCAGACGTGACCCCACATATGATGAGCTCCGAAAAATTAGGCCACTCATCAATTTTTTTTCCACCGTATTTTCAGATATTTATACTCCCAAGCAAAACATCTGCATCGATGACACCCTTGTATTGTTTACAGGCAGGCTTTCTATCAAACAATATCTCCCAAGCAAATGCGTCAGGTATGGGGTAATTTTACAAGCTTTGTGAACGAGACACAGGATACACATATGACTTCCGTGTGTATGAAGGCAAGGATAGCCATTTGGAACCCCCTGGATGCCCATCGTACATTGGAGTCAGTGGAAGAATTGAGTGGTACCTACTGTCACCCCTATTCCACCAGGGATACCACCTCTATGTGGACAATTTTTACAGCAGCGTGCCCCTATTTAAACACCTCTTCTTCAAAAAAAACTGAAAAAAGGGGGAGTCAGCCACTTTGAGGAATGGGGAACTTTTAGCCCTCAAATGGAAGGACAAACTGGATGTTTTTTTTTTTAAATCAGATCGTTTTTATTGACATTTACCTTTTTAAACATCCATGAAGTAGTGCATGAATGAAACATTGTCTTACAGTTCCATAATACAGCAGATATACGCATGGAAATCAAACGGATATACATATCGGTAAAAAATAAGATAAACATTAGAGAAAAGGAAAAAAAATATAACAATTAAAAAATAACAATAAAAAACATGAACATTAAAGGATTGTGGATGCACCCCTCCCCTGCGAAAAGCCCGCTAGGTGTTGCAATTGTGAAGCTATGAAGTACCACCAGGGGTTGAGGAGGGCAAGGCCGCCGGAAAGTTTAGGCCTATGCAACACTTCCAGTCGCAGTCTTGCCTGTTTGTGTCTCCAGATAAGTTCGCGAAAAGTAGTATTGATTTGATCAAAAATACATCTGGGCAGCCAAATTGGGGAATTATGTAAAATATATAGTAGTTGTGGCATCCATACAATTTTTAGTTCAATCGGTGTTTATTGAAATTTTTAACAAACATACAGATATACAGATATCAAACACATCAGCCCAAGAGGGCAACTCGCACGTACCGGCACAAATATGCATAAAAAGTACATGTCTTGTAACTCTCCAAGGTATAGCATTACATCCAGATAAAAGAGCTCCGTCATCCATGATAGGAGGGGGGAGAGCGGACACCCCTGCATGGTGCCGTTGGCGATCTGAAATCTCGGGGATAGAGACCCATTGACTCGGACCCGCGCCGACGGGCGAGACTACAGGGCCATAATGTTACGGAGCATGAGGGGGTCGAACCCCAATCTGCAACAGGGATTGCTTGAGCAAGTGCCAACTCAGTCGGTCAAACGCCTTGTCGGCATCCACCGACAGGAGTCACAGAGGGGTGTTGGACTTTTGAGCATGTTGCATGAGGAGGACAGTTTTGATGGTATTGTCTCTAGCCTCCCGCCACCTAACGAAGCCCACCTGGTCCGGGTCAATCAAACTGGTGAGGAGGGGCTGCAGCCTATTGGCAATCAATTTAGAGAATAGTTTGAGGTCCACATTGAGGAGGGAAATGGATTTTTGGAGGCATAGCGTGGCCCGCTGCCAGAGGCGCAGATTGCCGGCCGCGGACGAAGAAGGAGGCGATGTCCCGGGCACCGGCGGAATCCGGAGTAGAGGTGGAAGACAGCCGTGCTGACATCCACTGTGTGGGGAGGGTGAGTAATGAGATAGTTCGATAAATCAAGCCTCCGGGTTGCAGAGCTCCGATCGGCACGTCCTCAGTCCGCCATGCTTGGCCACGCCCCCCATCCATACCATTTTTATTAGGTTCACCCGACCCTCAATCGACAAAGGGAGTTTAAGCCAAGTCTTACGCTGCATTCTAAATTTTTGGAGGGGCGGTGTTAAATTAAGAGGGAGATAATCCAATAATGAGGAAGTAATGCGAATCCCTAGGTACAAAATGGAGGAGGAGGTGGGAATAAAGGAAAGCTCCGGTGGCAGTGGAGCAGGCATTGAATCAAGGGGGAGTAGAGTGGACTTATCCCAGTTTACAGCCAGACCCGAATATTGTGCAAACTCCGATAGATGTCGCATGGCATTATGCAAGGAAGGACCCGTATAAGCTAAGAATAGAAGGGTGTCATCGGTGTACAGAGCTATTTTCTCTTCTTGAGTACCCCGCTTAAATCCAACTACATCCGTGGCCTGCCGGATGAGGGCAGCTAGGGGTTCTATAGCCAAGGCAAACAATAATGGGGACAATGGACAGCCCTGTCTGGTGCCGCGATATAAAGGGAAGGAGGAAGAGAAGCTGTCATTGATTTTGATCTTTGCCACTGGTTGGCAGTAGAGGAGGCGAATCCACTTGCTGAAACGAGGGCCACAGGCAGACAGGACGGACCAAAGGTAGCGCCATTCCACACTGCCAAAGGCCTTGGCCACATCTAATGCCAATAGGGCTCTGTCCGCAAAGTTATCAATCGGAGTTTGCATATTCAAAAACACCCTGCAAACATTCACAGCAGTAGACTTTTGAGGCATAAAGCCAGACTGGTCTGGATGTATTATGGAAGAGATTTTAGAGGAGAGTCTATTGGCAAGTACTTCAGCTAAAATCTTTATGTCTGTATTAAGAAGAGAGATCGGTCGGTACGATTCTGGTAAGAGAGGATCGTTATGTTTTTTAGGGAGTACTATAACGGTAGCGTCATACATAGTGGGTGGGAGTGTACCCTTGGAGAAAGCATCATTAAACGTTAGGAGCAGGGTAGGGAGAAGGGAATGCAGATACTGCTTGTAAACCTCCACTGGGAGGCCATCCGGGCCAGGTGCTTTCCCATTAGGGAAGTCACAGAGTGCTTTCTCCAGCTCCTCCATGGTAATAGGTGTGTCCAGGTCAGAGCTATCAGCCTCAGATAAGATGGGCAGATTAATAAGTTGGAGAAAGGACAGTAAGTCGGCCTCTGTATAATGCGCCTGGGAGGAATACAGGGATTTATAGAAATTTCTAAATGTGTCTGCGATTGTTTCAGGGTCCCGTGAAACAGCCCCAGTAGGATCAGTAATGGCACCAATGTATGCAGTGTCTTGTTGGGCACTAGCAATCTGAGCTAGCAATTTACCTGTAGCATCCCCCTCCGCCCAGTACACCCGTTTAGAAAAGAATAATTTGCGTTGGGAAGTAAGCCCTCCAAGTGTGTCCCTTCCTCCCTCCAGGCCCGGAGAGTGCCCTCAGAAGGGTCTCCCACATACAGTGCTTCACATGTCGCCACTGATTGACGGGCCTCCATCTCTGCCTGTCCAGAGGAGGATTTAATAGAACTAACGTTCTTGATAAACAGGCCTCTCAGGTATGCCTTCAAGGTATCCCACACCACCCCAGGAGAGGCTGAAGGGACATTGACTGACAGAAAGAGGTAAATATCATTCTCCAGCAGTGCTCGGTCTGTCATCAGAGACAGCCAGAAGGGGTGCAGCCTCCAATTAACTGAAAAGGGGTGTCGGCCCACGGACAGGCCCATGAGTAGCATAGAATGATCAGATAAACATCTGGGCTGAATATCCACCGATCTGACAGACGGGAGCATTTCGGATGTACCCAGAGCATAGTCAATCTGAGATAGCGTATTGTGCGTGCTAGAGTAGCAAGTATACAGAGACTCTAGAGGGTGGAGCATCCGCCAAAGAATGAGAAGACCTAGTTCGGTGCACAGCTTCTTAAAAGGAGTGGTAAGCAAAGAGTCAGCAGAGCCAGCTCTAGGAAACCTGTCCTCATAAGAGTCAATACAGTTGTTGAAGTCACCAACGGCCACAACAGGGATAGGGAGCTTATCACTTAGGAATTTGGCGAAATCTGCTGGAGAATGGTGGAGGGATATAAAAGTTAGCGATGATGCATTCAATATCCAATAGACGACAGTGGAGAAAAATATAACGACCAGCACTGTCCCTCTTTGCCTGTATGCAGGAGAACGGAACATCCCTATGTATAAGTATGGAAACACCACGCGAATATGAGGAATAAGAGTAGTGATAAGTGGCCTGGTAGGCTCGCCTATCTAGTATATGGCACGTTTCTGGGATACTATGTGTCTCCTGCACACAGACAACCGAGGACTTACTCTGAGCAATGCAATCAAGTATGAAGCGATGTCTAGTGACGTCCCCCAGGCCTCAGACCTTCCAAGAGGATAGCTTAAACACTCGCTGTGGCATGTATAAGGCACAAAAGAGATACTCAACAGTAAACCATTAAAGTCCAGTGTCCCAGTCCCAACAGTATGGTGAGATGTAGAGAAATTCGAGAAGATCTGGGCACAGTCCTGTGGTAGAAAAAAAACAAGAAAAAGACAGAAAAAAGAACAAAAACACCAACAGATAAACCAAACAGTCCTTGCAGGGAAATCCTCGGGGTACATGACTCCAGGTAGCTTCCAATGTAGCAACAACCATAGGGCCACAACTTGGAGAGTGGAGGCGACAAAACCATGCCATGAGTCTTGCAAATGACAGTGGTTATAGAGAGCACCCTAACACACACAAAAAAAGAGGGGGATTGAAGAAAGGACCCCAAAAATAAGAAAGCCTCGGAAAGCTCATACGCAGGAGCAACCAGGAGTGTGCCATACACAAATACACAAACCTCTAAGGTCACCATAAAATTGCGAGTTGCAGCACCATTCAGCACAAACATTGAACTTCTTCAGAAAACATCCGGACGGTGTTTGCGGTACTAATCCAACCAGGTGGAGGCCTGAGGAGGTGTATCAAAGAAATAGGTCTCGCCATCCGCCACAATGCGAAGCCTCGCAGGGTAGAGCATTGAATAGGATAGGTGCAGCTTCTGTAGCCTCTTTTTAACATCTTGGTACTTGGCCCGTTGCATCTGGACCACTTGTAGGAAGTCAAGGAACAACATAATCTTCGATCATTTCAAAGACAGTGCCCCCAGTTCCCTGGCCTTGCACAGAATGCGTTCTCTATCACGATAGTTTAGTAGCCGGATCAGAAGAGGCCTGGGAGGGTTGCCCGGTGGTAGGGGATGAGAAGGGACGTGGTGAGCCCTCTCCACAGCAAACAGGGGTGTCAAACAGTGCTTGCCAAAGACTTCCATAAGCCATTTTCCCATAAAATCTGTAGCGCTGTTGCCCTCAGCGCGTTCAGGGACGCCAACTGCCCGAATATTGTTGCGGCACAGTCTGTTTTCTATGTCATAAGCTTTGGACGAATTAACTGCGATTTTCTGCATAGCCATTTTGACATCAGAGAGCATAGGTGCAGTAGAATCCTCAAAATCGCTAACTCTGCATTCCAGTGCTGTTGTACGCTCTCTGACTTTGTGCAGGTCATGGCGGAGAAAGGAGATGTCGGTCCTCATGCCATGTACCTGCTCAGTGAGTGAGGCTAAGGATGTATTGCAGAGCTGGACAGCTTTGAACACGTCAGACAGTGTGGGTTCAGTCTGTATAATAGTGCGCATCTTGGATTTAGACTTAGTGGATTTATGGCTTTTAGCAGTTTTAGCAGCAGTACTTACAGTTTCCCTTTCTGTGGCTGAGCTGTCTGAGTCAGCGGCCGAGGTCATGTTAGATGAGAGATAGTCATCCTCTGGTTCCCCTATTTCGCTTCCATGCCTGGCTTTGGAGGATCGAGATTGCTGAGCAGGAGTGCCAGTTTGCCGGGCAAAGCGCTCTAACCGCGCTGCGGTATTATTGCCCTTCTCCCTGTAAGGCAGAGGCATCGTGGGCTGAGCTCTGCGCGGGCCGCCACCATCTTGCGGCCCAGGGCCCGGTTTTTGATTGTCCTTTTTTTTGGACATGGCGGCTGCGGGCGGTTACAGGAGCGGCGGCTGGTGAGTCAGGCAGATGTCAGGAGGATCCGGAGCTAAGCAGAGGACGGTAGCGGCAGTGAAACCGAGTTTCCCAGGATCAGTTGCAGGATCTGTGTCAGGAGCTCTCCTTCACACGTCCTCCTACATGAAGCCGCCGGCCACGCCCCACAACTGGGACGTTTACATGCTTTCATCCATTCACCCCAACACCTTTGTGGAAATCCAAGGAAGATCTGGCCTGTTCATCCGGTCGTTGAAGTGTAGACTTCAACGACCAGATGATGCAGCCCTACTTGGCAACCAGAAGATCCATTCATTGGTACAAAAAACTTTCCATTTATCTTTTTCAATTGGTGATGTACAATTCTTATGTGATTTACAAGTCTGCAGGAAGAAATTATAAGTTACCAGGAAGGCCCTGCTTCTGAAAGGCTTCAATCTAATACAGTCAGCAGGCTACATGACAAACATTTCCCCGATCTGATCCCTCTCACCCCAGTAGACCAGACACCCCAAAAAAATGCTGCATGTGTTGCAAAAAAGCAATAAGGTTGGATACGTGTTATCATTGTCCCAACTGTCCCTCAAAACCTGGCCTCTGCATCAAAAATTGCTTCCGTCTTTACCATACCTCACTGCAATATTAGTATAGGTATGGTGAAGATGTTTCTCTGTGCATGACTAGCTGCTGTGCCCAACTTCATGTGAATTGACTTCCACGTCTCCACCTGCCACTGGACTGAACCTTTGCCCACATACTGACCACGTCTCTGCCTGCCACCTGAACTGACCTTGGCCTGCATACTGACCACGTATCTGCTTGCCGCCTGAACTGACCTTGGCCTGCATACTGACCATGTCTATGCCTGCCGCCTGAACTGACCTTGGCCTGCATACTGACCACGTCTCTACCTGCTACCTGAACTGACCTTGGCCTGCATGCTGACCACGTCTCTGCCTGCTACCTGAACTGACCTAGGGCCGTTTGTTGACCACATTTCTGCCTGCCATCTGTAGTGACCCATCTGCATGTCCAACTGGCAACATTCCAGCCAAAACACCAGTCCCAGCGATTCTCTGAAGACAGGTGCCCTCCTATTGTTTTGTTTACCTTTTGTCCATCTTTCAGTACCTCCTGGCCACTAAACATAGCATTGTGCATAATTCCTGGGGTTAGCCAAGTAGCAGTAGGTCTGCTTGGCTTGAGGGAATGGGGTCACAAAAAAGTCTCACATATGTGGTATCCCCATACTCAAAAACAGTAGCAGCGATAACGAGGTAAGTTAAAGTTAACACCTAGTTAAAGCGTTTTTTTTTTTACTTGCCTATATCTACTGCTTGCTAGCAGTAGACATAGGAAAAAAACCGGAGGGTTTAGAACTCCTTTAATTCCTATATTCTCATTGATTCTAATGCCCTAAAGTGGGTTATTGACATAGAATACCATTGCAATTGGGGATATTAGTACATTCTTGATTTTAACAGGGACCGACCACTCTTTGGGGCTCTAGTCCCGGTGACCCTACTGCTCACCAGGAACTTTATGCTCTTTAGTAAGATCTTCCCACGCTGCCCGCCTTCCCAAAAGGACAGGGGGCGATGGGAGACCCCATAACAAGACAGTCAATGGGTCGAGGGAGAGAGGAGGAGAGAAAAAAGAAGAAACAAAAAAGGAAGGGGAACTATACTCAGGGAAATCCATTACCTTGGGGGCACCTCTAAGTAATTATTGCATACAATACTCTATGTAGATAATCAGGCCACACCTTAAAACACCTGTGATATCAACTACTCCCAGGGAACTTTGCTTATCAAACATAAAATATTGCATGCTGTGAGCCCCTGCTCTGAACATGACATAAGTTAAGTCAGCATTTTCTCATATACTGTATACTGCCAAAACTCAATAGTCCAATATATCCAGGGGAAAGAGAAAAAAAAAGCAGACAGTTTACTGATAAGTAAATCAATATCCACAGAGCATTAAACTCCGTAAATGGACTTAGGTAGTGACCCTTTGCTTGGCACTCTCCTCTGCTACTGTGACAATCGGCCCATAGTTCTTGGCAGCTCCACCTTAGTCCAATCCGGAAGCTCCATAGGAGGAACCTCCAAAAACTGGAATAGTGCAGGTAGTTGTTTGGGTTGTTGCAGCATAAATAAAGTCCCTTTCCTGCATATTACCTGCGAAAAAGGGAATCCCCATGAGTAAGAACCGCCCGCGTCACTGATTGCAGACAATAGAGGAGGCACACAGTTCTTCTCATCATCAAGGTTCTGCAAGACACGTCTGATAATAATGTAACATGCGTTTCCCTTAGTGCCACAGGGCCTTTCTGCCTGGGCTTACGCATGATCTCCTCTTTCAGGGAGGAGATCATGCAAGATTTAGGTGAAGCTATGGAGATGAATGGTTAAGGTGATTAGTAATGCTATGGACATGAGAGAGGAAGGAAATACATTTTTAAGAGCGGAGGGGAAAGAAATTAATACCACTATGGATGTTATGGAGAGAGGAGGTTGAGTAGATAAATGATGCTATGGAGAGGGAAGGAGAAGGAGTCGAGCCATTCTATGAAGTGGGTGAAGGAGGAGATGGGCAGCTCTATAGAGAGTGGAGGAGGAGATGAGCGTTGCTATACAGAGGGGGGAAGGAGATAAGTGACACTATAGAGAGGCAAGAGAAAGGAAATTTGTGACACTATAGAGAGGGTACAGAAAAAAAAGCTAAGTAACGTTATGGAGAAGGAAAGAGGAAGTGATGAGTGATGTATTGGAGAGGGGTAGTGAAGGAAATTAAGGCCACTATGGCGAAAAGAGGAAGAGCAGAGAAATAACTCTAAGAAGTGTGTCAGAGAAGAAGATAAGTGACACTAGATGGAGAGGAAGGACTTAAAGTCATATTAAAGTCAAAATGTTTTTACTCTTTCAAATGGTGATTAAATCACCTATAAGTGTTGTTCCTTGATATTTAAAACATTTTTTTTCCCTACTCAGCCGGTTCCCTGAGTACTGGCCCTTATATCCTGTTTTAGGGTGGCTCCTTTCTCTTGCATGGTTCCTAAGAAGTCACCTTTGTATTTGTGCTAGTAAGCTGCCGCAATGCATAGTTGTTTGATATGGATTCATTATTAAAAAAGTTTGAGTTCAATATTACTTTAAGTAAAGCTATGGAGGAAAGAGAAAGAGATCAGTGACTATTGAGAGGGGAGGGAGAGGAGATAAGTGACAGTATGGAGAGGGTAAACGAAAATAATGCTATAGAGAAGAGAGGAAGAGAAAGACATGAATGAAGCTTTGGAGAGGGAAGGAGAATTAAATGAGTAATGTTATGGAGAAGTGGAGGACTTCCTCAATGCTATAGAGAGGAAAAAAAGTGAATTTTTTTTAAGAGAAGGGGAAGGAGATAAGTGTATGGGGAGGATTAATATATACTATGGAGAGGGCAGAAGGAGGAGATGAACAGTGCCTATGGATAGGGGAGAAGGAGATGGACAATGTGATAGGGAGAGGGGAGAAAGGCAATGATCGATGCTCTGAAAAAGGGGAGGAAGAGGAGGTAAATTACACTAAAGGGAGAACAGAAGATGGAGATAAATGACACAATGAAGCGAGGAGGGGAGAAGATGAGTGGTGTAGCAGATGTAGCTAGTGCTAACAACAACAGTGACAGGTTTTATGACTTGCCTAAACACTGCAATGTTCAACAAACTGGAAAACATATGGAGCACCTAAGGTCCAAAGAACAAGTGTATTTGTTTGTAAAAAAAAAAAAAAACACCACCAAATACTAACTAGGTATTGAAGAACCCCTGATGGCATTTGAAATCTGAAATCTGTTTTTCTTTTAAATAAGAAGTTGGTTATTCATTTTTTCTATAAATCCACACTTATCCCACGCAACTGAACTTCAGGCACACTAAAATTGAATTGTGTATTATGTGCTTACACTCCTGCCCAACAGACACACAATCAAGTACTATTGAGATACACACACAATATACCACTATGCACCAAATCATACATGCAGCCCTGCACTATACATATAAGCACACACACGGGGGGGGCTTACCTATGGCGGTGGCTGGACGTTTAGCTGAAGCTCCGTTTCTCACCCCCAGGCTGTTATATTATTTGCCACATTTCTCAGCATGCACTCTTTGGGTACAATATGGGGAATAAATCTCATGCGCTCAAATCCTCTAAGACTCTCAGGGCAGGCTCTATCAGGCGCCTTTGGGCTCCGGACTCTCCATTATCTGGCCCGGACGCTTCACACATGCTCAAAGGCCTCCCTGCACCAGGCCCCACTACTGAGCCTGCTCCTCGCTTGCTGGAACATTGTGCCAGCTCTCCTGTGATGCCGGGAATGTCCGATAACTTGCATCAGGGATCCGAGCTATCGATACATACCCTAGCAAAATCCTTACCCATGAAATCGGAACTCTCTGCCATGTTCCAACATCTTGAAGACTCCCTTAAGTCAGATTTGACCATGATTATATTGGATTTATCATATAATTTGAAATGTGTGAAGGATGTGAAGGAGCCTTTGGATCAACATGCTAAAGCCATGAAGAAATTGCATGATCATGGCAGAACCACCTGGCTCACCACTAGAACAGCACTATATGAGATTGAAGATCAAGAGAACCGTAACCGACGGAACAATCTCAGACTTCATGGCCTTCCAGAAGCTACTAGTGTAGCTTCTGGAAGGCCACAGTGTAGGGGGATCTTTTAACACTTTTGGCTCACTCCCCTACTTCTGAGCTGTTGTTATTTAGAGTACATAGGGCTTTGCGCCCTAGAGCCTCTGGTGGAGACAACCCCCTTACACGGACACGGTCCTTATTCTTGATTGTCTGAAGACCTCCCCTGATGTGGATTTCGACTGGGCCAAAATTCAGAGATGCTATCCCATAAGAGGGCCCTCAAACCTCTACTGCAAGTTCTACATGATCAACATATTTCCTATCGCCTGGGGTTACTGGCATGTCTCATCGCTACCCGGCAGTAGCGGCAGTAGGTCATTCGGCAGTTTTGCGCTTCCCTGTAGACATTTTGGAGTTCTGTGCCAAACTAGAGATTACCTCTCCGGAACTCTCTAGATGGTTGGAATCTTCTTCCGCCTGGCTGTTTGTGCCAACTCCTCAGTGGCAAATACCATGATCAAAACCACAGAGCAAGGCCAGGAGGAGATCTTCCCTTTGTTCGATGACTGCTCAGTGATATGCCCAGAAGACATGCTTCGTTGTTTTCTTCTCCTAGATTCAATTGTTTTTTTCTTTTTGGCATGTTGCTCTTTTTTCCCTACTTTATTGGAGTCTGAGTGAGTTTCTTTTTCTGGTGGGACACCAATGTTTTTTTTATTCTTATATATTTGTCTGTTATAGACTGCTAATGGGCCTGTTCTTTACTGTTTTCTTTTTTTATAGAATGTATTTTCTAAACTGTGTGGCATTACCTTTTATAATAAGGTTATTTATGCCTGGGTGTTTGTTCCGTTTGTTCTATGTCGATGTGTTGTCTTCTTTGTTTCCCTTGTTTGTCTCTGCTCTGGCACTGGTTAGGAAACCGCTTCTTCTGAAGTCCCATGGCGACCATTATTGTAATTACCTTAAATTCAAAATATAAGAGACATCAGATTTTATCTGAATTATCATGAGGCAGATGTAGTTTTTCTACAAGAGACACACCTTTCTTATACTTTATCGACCTTCTTATGCTCCAAATATTATTTCCAATAGTATTATGGTCCATCTCCCAATAAACGATCCAAGAGTATCAAGGGTTTCGAAGATGGGTCCTCGTTCAAATACATTCACCTTTAGCTTACCCAGATGGTAGATTTTAGTTTCTACATGTATCTATTCTTATCTTTCTTATCAAAGGTTCTTCAGCGACTTGTCATTTGTATTCAAGGTGGATATTGCTAGTTAGTGGTCTCAACACTTGTACACATAGTGGACCATCCTACTTGGGGTTATATCACTAGTATTTGATCCTTGCACCGTCTCGCAGCAATTCCGCTGGTATCACCCACTGTGGCAGCAGTCATCTGTGTTCTTGTTCTCGCATGCAGTAATACTCTATCCCAGCTTAAACATCACATAGGGACGCAGTGCATGATGTAAACTTAACCTTTGAGCCACCACTCTAATTACTAGAGAAAATCCTGGGGGTTCCATACAGAGACACTGCAATATTTAGATTCCTGCTACATTCCTCCTGTTGATTTTATAGGTCTCTAATCTCTGCAGCTGAGATCCATAGCATCCAAAAAAAAAATCCACGGGTTAATACACATAGCCGTGACACCTAGTTCCTGTGATGTGCTGGCCATGTGTGAGAACACTGAACCGCCTGTTAAAGAGACAGTGTGCATTTCTCCAAGCAAGTCTTTACAGTGGTCCGCCTCCAGCCGTGACATCAACAGAGCACCAACAGGTATAAATTCAATTCTATCTAATCAGTATGTGCTTGGTTATTGCAGAGCTTTGACGTTTGTATTGCCTGGCGTTATTATCCTGCTGCTTTCCTGTGTATTGACCTTTGGCGACTCCTGTTCCAATTACCGACTACGAATTTGGATTACAATTTGGCTACGGTGTTTCTGGACTTTACCTTTGCTGGTTATCACTGCGTAAGAGATTATGCGTTTCTACCAGTCTACTTGCGTAGAGGTACCTTTAGTATTGACGAGTCTCCCTGCGTCTGGGCTGCTACTCAAACCACACCTGATAGTTATCTCTTCCTCTTCATACCTCTCCGGGTAAGCAATGTAACTGGAAATTTAATGACTCTTTGCTACATGATCCATTGATCATCCGAGATATATCTATTGTATTAGAAGAGTACTTTCCTGATAGTACAGTGGGAGGTGTGTCTTCTGCAACATTGTGGGAAGCTCATAAGGCGGTATTTTGGGGCAGGTTGATTGCCATCGGCGCAAGAGGGAAAGACTATCAAACCTAGAAATAGCCCACAAATCTTCTACCGATCTTAACATCCTCAGAGATCTAACTTCAAAGAGGGAACAACTTAAAGTGGTTCTTGAATTGGACACTAAGCGTGCATTCACTCTAGTTTCGACAGTACTATGAGCTGAGGAACAAACCCGACAAACTTCTTGTGAGAGCACTGAGGACTAAACAATCTGCCACTTACATTTCCAACATTAAATCTAAAACTGGTTCTATGCTACACTCTACAACTGACATAGCCGAGACATTTCATTACTTCTATCAAGAACTATACCATGTCATCAATTCCTCTGATCATGTCTTAACCGCTCCTAGACTTGATAGACTCGATAAAATTACATCCTATCTGCGATGGGCTAATCTCCCTATAGAACCCTCAGACTTGCTGACTGCCTTGAAGTCGGACATTGCCCCTGTTGCCATTGCAACAGTGAAAAGTCCTGGCCCTGATGGCTTTACCTTATTGTATTATAAGCGTTTTCAAGAAAACATAAAAACCCAGTGCACAGATCTAAGTGCAGTATAGAAATAAAAGTTTGACAAATGTAAAAAGTAATGCACTTTTTACAAAGTGCTTGACAAAGGAGGCGAACATCTGAAACGCGTTGCCTAGCAACTTCTGACACTTGACGACCCATAAGTACTCAGCATCAGTGATGACGCCTTAAGGAGAACCAGCTATAGCACTGCTCAGCCATTGGATCAGATCCGTGTCTTCCAGCACAGGTGATCTGGAATCTTTCTGGACTGGACTGGACTCCGCTCTCTCCATTTTAAAGATTCTACAAACTTAGGTGATAGCCCGGTGTGTCATAGATACTAATAGTGTCACCCTGAGTAGCACACATGGAGGAAAATTCTGCCAAACAGTGTGTAATGTCCCGAATAAGTGGTACTCACGGGTGCCGGATATCTTCACCATGCAGTTTGTCTCCAAAGGTAAGTGATGTCTCGTTGTTCAACCTGCTCCTGATAAACTTCTTTAGTTTTGGGTTAATTGACCCATCTGCAGGGAAAGTCAGTCAAGGTGCTCTTAGATAATTTCCTTAGAGCATGAGGTGATGTTAGAGAAGGTCTCAGATGGTTTTCAATTTTGTCAATAAAATTAGCTTGCTGTCGCGCTGTTTGATAATTCCAAACCGGGGAGTAAGGTGCCTGACATGCAGGTGCTTAGTTAGCTTAGCTTCCACAGCCAGATGACGCGTTTCACCCCACCTTCTTACTCAAAGCTTCATCACAAAGGAGCCAAAGGATACGGCCGTAGCTTCGGCTGATCCTTCAGCTCTCAGTCGAACTGAAGGGCTGCTGTACGGGCTATTAACTATAGCCCGTACAGCAGCTGAAGGCGGCCGAGGAAACAGTTGGGCAGAGCTAGCTGTCACTGCTAGCTCTGCCCAATTGTTTCTTCTTTTTTTTTTATAAAAGAATTTTCTTAAAACATAAATTCATTTTTTTAAATCATTTTGCACATTTTAAAAAAAAAATATTATTTTCACTGATTTTCTATTCTGCTCGGTACCACGGGGGTGCCGAGCCACATGTGACAGACACAATCAGTGTTGAATTGATTATTTTTTTATTTTTCCCTCTCTCAGATGCAAAGAGAGGTTATATATATCAAGAACATATATATCATAATAATTATTATTATTATACAGGATTTATATAGTGTCAACAGTTTGCGCAGCACTTTAGAATATAAAGGAAGACATTACAATCACAATACAAATCAAGACAAGAAGGTAAGGAGGGCCCTGCCCATGAGGGCTTACAATCCAAAAGGGAAGGGGAAGTGATACATGAGGAGGGAGCTGTGTGGGGATTAATTGTTTGAGAACGTGATGGTTGAGCAGTTAGGTTGAGGTGGGATAGGCTTCCCTGAAGAGATGAGTCTTTAGGAAATGCCTAAAGGCAGTTAGGGTGGGCGACAGACGGACCGCTTGGGGTAAAGAGTTCTAGAGGATGGGAAAGACTCCAGAGAAGTCCTGGAGGCGAGCATGGGAGGATGAGTGGCGCCGACGTTTAGTGTGATACTTTGAGACCAGGTTTGAGATATAGCCGGGTGCAGAGTTGTGGATGGCTTTGTAAGCAATTGTTAATATTTAGAATTGTATCCTTTGGTCGAGTGAAAGCCAGTGCAGAGATTGACAGAGGGGGGTTGGAGACACTGAGCAGTTGCTTAGGTGAATGAGTCTGACAGCTGTATTCATGATAGACTGAAGGGGGATAGTCTGTGTAGTGGAAGGCCAATGAGGAGGGAGTTGCAATAGTCAAGACGAGAGATAACAAGGGAGTGGATGAGTAATTTTGCAGTTTCATTGGTGAGGAAGGGGAGGATTTTGGAGATGTTATGAAGGTGAAGGCAGCAGGATTTGGATAGTGATTGGATGTGGGGAAGAAAGGTGAGGTCCAAGTCAAGGATGGCACCTAGGACCTTGGCATGGGAGGAGGGTTGGATAGTTGTGTTAACAATCTTAAAGGAAAAGTTGGGGGAAGGTACACGGGCAGGAGGAAATATCAAGAGCTCAGTTTTTGAAAGATTGAGTTTTAAGAACTGTTGCGACATCCAGATGGATATGTCAGTTAGTAGATTAGTGACACGCGAGGACACATAGGGTGTGAGTTGTGGAGTAGAAAGATAGATTTGAGTGTCATCGGCATAGAGATGGTATTGGAAGCCATGTGAGGTTATTAACTGACCAAGGGAGGAGGTGTAGATAGAGAAGAGAAGGGGTCCAAGGACAGAGCCTTGGGGAACCCCTACAGAAAGAGTTAGAGGAGGGGAGGAGTTAGATTTGTAGGTGACATTAAAGGAGCGCTTAGAAATTTAGGAGGAGAACCACGAGAGAGCAGAGTCTTGTAGTCCAAGTAACTGGAGTTTTTTGAGGAGGAGCAGGTGGTCAACAGTGCCAAAGGCAGCAGAAAGGTCTAATAGCAAGAGTAAGGAGTATTGGCCATTGCTTTAGCTGTTAGTAAGTCATTAGTGAGTTTTAGGAGGGCGGTTTCAGTGGAGTGTAGGGGATCAGGGTTGGGGATAGGGTGAGGGTGAAACTGAGAAGGTTGTGGTCAGAGAGGGAGAAATGGGTGTTGGCGAGGTTGCAAGGAGTTCATAGGTGAGAGAAAACAAGATCTAGTATGTTACCATCAGAGTGAGTAGGAGTGTCTGACCACTGTGTTAGATCAAAAGAGGTTAAGTTAAGAAATTGAGTGGAAGCCGGGGTTAATGTTAAAGTCACCAAGAATGATAGTGCGTATTTATGAGGAGAGAAAGTAGGGTAGCCAGGCAGAGAAGTCATCCAGAAAGCGAGATACCGGTCCAGGGGGCCGGTATATAACAGCAATCCTCAGCGAAATTGGAGAGAATAAGCGAATACAGTGGGTTTCAAAAGAGGAGAGGGATAGAGAGGGAGGTGAAGGCAGAATTTGAAAAGTGCATTGTGGGGATAGAAGGATTCCCACTCCACCTCCTTTCCGTCCATTGGGTCTGTGTGAGTGCGTCCAATGTAGGCCACCGTGGGAGAGGGCAGCAGGAGAGGCAGAGTCTGATTAATTATTGTAGCATCTACAATTAAATCAAATGTATGTTGACTGTATTCAATGCTAAGTGTAAAGATTGATTTATATATTTATATGTCTGTGGAAAGAGATTTTGTTTAAATTTTATCTTGTTTGAAAATCTGAATAAAAAGCTAAATTAAAAAGAGAAATAAATAAAGCACACACGCGTGCTTACAAATTCCTACATTACATACTTAAACATACCAACAAATCTAGCCCGAGGAAACAAGTGTTTTAGGAAATGCTAAAGGACTTTGCTTCCCAGTCCAGATTACCTTTGGGTCAACCTACTGCTAGACATGTGCGATTCGTTTCGGACGAATTTTCATTATTCGGAGATTCGGATGTATCCGAATTTCCTAATAACAAAAATGACGAATGAAAACAAAACCAAATTTCTGAAAACCAAATTGCGGATGAAATTCATTAGCGGTAGCCTGTACGAATTTTCGTTTGTGGACGAATTTACGTGGCAGCAAAGTGACATTTTGTTAAAAAAATTATAATTTAGGTTTTTTTTTAGTCTGCAGAAAAGAAAAAATAAAAGCATGTGTA
>NW_017307386.1:64321-103899 GCF_000935625.1 Nanorana parkeri
CCCTGCCAGGCCTGTGCTGGGATCAAGGGTCTGGTAGGAATTTTAGGGGGGGTCCACGTTCCCCCCATTTTTGGGGGCTGGGGTTCCCCCTTAAAATCCCTACCAAACCTAAAGGGTCGGAGGGCCCGATACGGTACAAAAATATAATTTTTTTAAAAATCTAATGAGTCACAAAAACCACACACCTACTGGTCAGCCCTAGTACACCCTGTTAAAATTGGTCAATCAACCAAATCACTCATTCCAAAACCATGCATACTGCGACAAGCTGATCAGCATTATTTTAAACCGGTACTGCTCACAAAAAATTGGAACAAAACAGCGCTATTGCACTGCTACATGCGGTATGTCTCAAAACGAGATCTGATTGATTGGTAAGCTAGGGGATGGCAATAAAGTAGCTTAAACTTCTCCGCTGGATTCGGAAGTCTTTTTGTTCACAAAAAGGAAGATATAGATGGATGAATGGTTGTAACTTTGTAGTCGCGGTTGTAAACGTGAAACAAGTTGATACGATGTAGGTTGCCCCATCTGGCGTGATATAAATTAATACAGTCCTTTCAAATCTGCTAAACAGTATCGCCTGTAGTTTTATCACACATGGAAAGAGTATTTAACCATACAGTGTGTAAATGAAGGTACTCATAGGTGTCGTGACGTTGCAGATCGTTGCAGATCAGATAGGTTCAGTGTCGCCTGGAGTTTTTATCACACATGGAAAGAGTATTTAACCATACAGTGTGTAAATGAAGGTACTCACAGGTGCCGTGATGTTTCAGATCATTGCAGATCGAATAGGTTCAGGAAGTCAAATCACTTAACCTCTCGTAGTTTTGTTGTTTTATGAAGCCATCGGCAAATGAACCTTTTTCACTTTAAACAGACTTTCCTTTCGTTTCAACAGCGTCCCAATAGCTTGTTGCTGTAAGTCAGTCACAGATAACGTTGTTCATTTTCATTGACCTGACATGCAGGTAAAATCACAGCTTGGCGGCAACTACCATGACGCGTTTCGCCCCGCCTTGTTTTCCCATGGCTTCGTCAGATTCTGGTAGGGGGCGAACGCACAAGGTTTTTATTTGTTCAACCCATGTGCTGTTAACTTATTTAACCCCTAAATTGATGGAGTGAAGTGAGTGTCAAAAACTTTAGTTCAATAAAAAAGGTGTATAACATAACCCTTAAAAACACCAGGGTGATTCAAAACGAAAGTGAGATGACAACTACAATGCAAGTTAATCGCAAAGCAAGCATATATTAGCAGAGTCATTAAAAATACCAATGTCATACAGGACCGACTGTGCCCTATATGTAGCAGATAAACAGCATACATTACCCAAAAATGGACTAAATCAAGCAGATGTTAACTAAAGGTCTTAGATTGGAGAACTCATTGTGAAAGGATTATTTATCATGGTATTAGGAACTACTGGAATGAATTCTATTCAACCTTACCTACTATGTAACTATAAATTGCCATTCACTTTTGATGATATCATGGATATTAGTATCAATGTATGCCAGTGAGGAAGGTTGGGGGTGGTTATGTGCATGGGTGAGTCAGCGTAAGGTTGATGGCCCATCCCATTGAAGAGACTAATATCCAATGTTTTGGAACTAAGGGAAGCCTTTCAACCTCTTCTAGTATTCCAACACCTTCTCCAGGGAAAGCTGTTTCTTATGAGAATGGACAATACAACGGCAGTAGTACACGTCAAAAAGCAGGGAGGCATGTGCAGCTGTTAGGGAGGGGGTGGAGTCCCCCTGTTTGCTGGACTGGAACCCAATAGTAGGGAACAATAACAAAAGGAGAATCCAGGTGTCATGGGTACCGAGCGCAGGTGTCCTAACACCACATGCGGGTACCACCTTGGGTGGACCACATGCGTGACCACACCAGACAAGGCCAATTGAGCTTATATATATAGTTTATTATACAAAGCAAAACATAACACAAACCCCAACTAAGTAACAATAACCAACTAAATACACACCCAAGCACATACAAAAGATAATATAAAGTAACCAAAACTAGGAGAAAACTGCAGAATACCCACAAACAGTCTAACAGGGCAGGGAAACCTGGGGAGCTGGGTAACAGGACTAAGGAACATAAGCAGGTAACGTCTCAGGACAACAAGCAGGGAATGGCAACAGGACTGGGGACTCAGGATTCACAGGAAACAATACTGAGCCACTGACCTGACTGAAGGGAGGGATTAAGTACCCTGCCAGGGAGCACCAGGTGGTGGATAATCGGTGGCAGCTGGGAGACACCCACAGGTGAGCACTGGAGTTGCAGGTTCCAGCACCACCCAGTGGTGGTCTGACACATGACAGTTCCTGGCTAGCTGGAAACACCTGCGGGCGAGCGCATTAACTGCAGGACCTGGCTCCGGCGCCACCTGGGGGTGCTATGGTCCCTGACACCAGGCTGAGGGCAAAATAGGAGAATCCAAAATGTGTTGTCAGAGTATAGTTCAGGTCGAGGCAGGCAGCGAGTATCATAGACGGGAAGTCAAGCCAGGGGTCGATAACCAGGAGATCCAAATATCAGGGAAGGAAGGCAGGAAACAGGAAAACAGGAGATGAGGCTTTGTAGCTGTTTTGGGTATGGCAGGTTAACTCAGCAACAAGTCTTGACTCTGGCTGGAATTGAAACCCAGCAGGCACCAGAAACGCCTCCGTTGTCTGGCAACAAGGAAGTTACAGGTCCCTGGGAACCAATGGCTTGACTTCCCGTCTGGGCTGCTGGCAAGGCCTTCCCTGGCAATGATCAGCACCTGAGGTGACTAAAAAGGCACAGCAATGTCACGTGCGCACCACATAACGCACGCACGTCACGCACACCCGCAACCAGGCGCTGCCGGGCACCAAATCACCTCAAGAAGGACCCTACAATCTCCACCATGCCCACCGGACCCCAGGTAAGAGCTGGATACTGAGGAAAGTGATGCCCATTATGTCATGACCACAGCCCAATCTTCTACACCTCTCTGTTTACATTCCAGGTCGAGACAATGTAAAGGGGGATTATTTGTCGAGAGCACACCTGGTAAACAATGAATGGTCCCTGGAATATGGAAACTATTCATCTGCGCTTATAGAGGATAAATTAATAATATAGAAAATGAAGCTGCCACAATACAGACATACTGCTATCCCCTTGAAAACGTCAGGAGTGACGAAACGCGTCAGGGCGGGCCTATCTGACGTCACAGCGTCACAAAGATTGTGGAAGTGAGCACGGAGGCTCACGAGTTACCGGCCGTTTTACATTTAAAATGTGAGTTTTTATTTGTGTTTTAAATAAACACATACTTACTTCACTATGAGGAGTTCCTCTTGACTTTTTTAACATATGGGAAACAACATTCCGAAAACATCCGGAGGAAATATTAAGGAGGATTTGACCCAATATCTGCCTCAGGTTGCCCTAAAGTGTAACAAAGATCTGTTTGCGGTGAGTGTGCACTACCCTCAAAAGCACCAGCACTTTACTTAACGATTCCGAGGACTTTTTCGTTGATTGATAACTTATTGCACTTTCACCATATGAATTACAGTTTGACTATAATAGTCATAAATATTTCACGTTTGTTATATCTGGAGGTTTACCTATCGAGATAGGGATCGCATCACCACTATTCCATTACTTGTCTAGCTTGTGGCACGTTTTGTTCTTATTATGGTCCATTTATGAATTTTTCACTGTCATTATTTGGTTATTGTGATATCCACTGTGATTTATCCACACATTGTTTCACTGAGATAATTTTTCACAGTAATAATTCTCATTAATTGGATTATCTTTATTTTGGTATAACTTTTATTTTTGATATAATTTGTATCCCGTCCAAGGGATATTTTGATCACAAATATAAGGTTTATGGCACATTAAGAGTAAATCAACAAATTTGTTTAAATATCTAGATTAAAGCACATTAGGGGGTTTAACGCTGCAAAATCATTGTTTATAATGAATGGTTCCTGCTACCAAAGTGTTCACGAAGGTAGTGAACTGGGCTTTTCTCCCTCAAGAAGATCTGTTTGCTACTCCTGTGTTAGGGAACCAAGAAACCAGACAGAAACTAAAGTGCAAGTTAAAAATAAAAGTAGTTAATTGAAAATAAAAATAAACAAAACTGGCAAAAAACAATGGAGGAAGTCCAGGACGTTGTCAATGCCAAGCCAGAGGTCAGATGCCAGTGTCAGCTGCACCAGGTCAGGGAACCCTGAGAGCAAAATTAATGGAAACAATAGCCGGAAGTCAGGAACCAGGAGATCAGTCAACGTGAGCCCGGGTCATACACGGAAAACAGGAACAACTGCCGACCACTTGGTAAAGTGTTGCATCATCACTCAGACAGGAATTAGTGAGGAGTTTGCCAGAAGTTGCAGAATGATGATGTCTCCGGGTTTGGTCATAAGAGGGCACCCAAGTTGGAACAAACAATTTTAGACACACTGCACACATGCCATGCTGCAGCTCAACTGGACAAGGAAGGGTAAGAAACCCTGACACCCTGCCAACACCTAACTGAAGAGGTTCTTTTCAAAAGCTTGATAGCTCTGGGGATGGAAGCTTTAACATCAATATGGTCATTTCAAACGGCATACGCTTTTCCACTGGTATCGTTGGTATTCAGATTTCTGAAGAGACTCTGGACTGAGGACATCAGAGTACTGGCAGTGATCCCCAAATGACCCATAAAAGCCTTGGTCATAAAGGTCACAAGTCCATAATGTATTGGATTTTCTCCATAAGGGCCTAGACATGGGACTCAGTTTAGATACTCTGAAGGTTCAGGTGTCAGCTATCTCCACATTTACCAAAACATGATTTAGTGGTGCAGATCTTTAAGGCTAAAAGCGCCAAGAAAATTGCTATTTCCAAAGTGAGACTTGCCATGGTCCCAGACTTTCTAGCCTCTAATACATTTGAAGAGGGCATGTCTCTCTGGAACCTTACTTTGAAGTCAACATTTCTGGTAGTTGTAACTTCAGTGAACTCTTAGGCTGGGTTCACACCTGGGCGTACGGAATATGCGCGTTTCGTGGCGCACGTTTTTACAGCGATTTGCGGTAAAAGAAATGCGCGACAAACGCACGTTTCCGAGGGCTATCCGCCTGTATCCTAATGGATACGCGCGGCAAATACGCCCCAAAGGAGCTCCTGTACTTCTTTGGGCATAGGGCGTTTTTCAGCCCGTTCCTACACGCTGTAAAACGCCCAGGTGGGAACCATGCCCATAGGCAATTATTGTTTTTCACATGTTGAGCGTTTTACAGCGCGTAGGAACGCGTTGTAAAACGCCCAGGTGTGAACCAGGCCTTAGAGCTCACTCAAGAAACCATTTACGACCCTTTCCAGACCGTGGTGTTTTGATACACATGCTTTGCTTTTCTTCAAAATTGCATCCTGGATGCTGAAAGTGATAACATTGGCTTATAAGGCTAAAGGGTTAGTTGTACCAGAAGGGGTGAAAACACATTCTACGGTTTAGTATCTCAACTTCATAGACAGCGGCTTAAGGAAGTCTCTCCTGAAATTATATGCAAGGTCCTCTGTTCACACTTTCACATCACTCTACTGTGTTGAGCCAGTTGCTTTAACCATGTTAGAATAAGTAAGTAAGTAATTAATAGAATAGGTAAGTAATTTCCTCTTGGTCCAGTTGTGATTAAATAAAATAAAGCATTCTCACCCTGTGTTTGCAGGTTATTTCCCATAGTATGCTGTCATGCATTGAATGCATGAAAACCAGAATATTTTTATACATATTTACCATAATTTTCCTTTCTTGACATGCTCCATGGCATGTCCCCACCCAGTCTGAGGGACTAGTTATGGAACACTGTGTCTAGTGGACGTTCACATTTATTAGTTAAAGGTCCTATCAGGGTTGAGGAGGCGGAGCCTAAATCATACGTATGATGCCATGGAGCATGTCAGGAAAGGAGAATTACGGTAAGCCAATCAATGGAGAAAGGCTGCAGAACAAATAAAAATCACTCCAAGAAAATAAAACCTGGACACTTATGGAGCTTCCCCCCATCGCAGAACTATAGGAAGCAAATGGACTTTTAAGGTGAAGCTTGATGCAGAAGGAAATATCCACAAATACAAGGCCAGACTAGTTGCCAAGGGATACTCTCAGAAATTTGGAGAAGACTACGATGAAACATTCGCTCCCATCAAAAAACACTCCACCATCAGAACACTCCTTAGCATAGTAGCCAGGACGGGCATGCAAGTGAAACAACTAGACGTTAAAACGGCTTTCCTATATGGCAGGGGCTGACTGGCAACTTTTAGCCCAGGGGGAGTGTACAACCCAGAGGCCCATGGTGCAGCGACTTGGCCCCCCTCCCGCTCTGCCTCTTCCCCCGCCCCACCTGCCACTTCTGCCATCCATGTAACAAGAGTGTGAATGGTCAGGTGATGTGAGGACCCACTAGGAAGTCCATTAAAGGGGTGACTGGCTAGGTGATGGCACGTTCCTCCTGCTGGGCTCCCTTCATGGTTCTGGCCTAACTCCACTATATGTGCAGTATGTAGGCACTCTCACCCACTGTAGGCCACCAGACTTCCGGGCTGTGAGCTGCTGGAAGGATAGTGGGAGGAGCCAGACAGTGTCAAAGTCAGTGTTCTATAATTTTTCTCGACTGTGTCACTTCCAGTGGGGCTGCATCATCCGAATCAGCTGTTTTTATGACCCCCTTTCTGCATGCACACCTGGAAGTGACACGGTAGATAAATTTCTGGATTGAGGGAAATTATAGCACACCAGTAGCGGAGGGATGCCTCGTCAGTGGGGTACATGACCGCTGCGACCCTGGTAGTTCTGCCACTGACTCCAAGCTGTAGAGGGACTACAACTCTCAGCACATTATATAGCAATGTAGATTAAAACCACCATCTATAGAGGACTACAATTCCCAGCAATACATTATGCAGCAATGCAGAATGGCACTGGCTATAGAGGATGACAATTCCCAGCAATACATTATGAAGCAATGCAGAATGGCACTAGCTATAGAGGATGACAATTCCCAGCAATACATTACACAGCAATGCAGAATACTACTATCAGCTATAGAGGACTACAAATCCCAGCAATACATTATACATTAATGCAGAATAATAGTATATTAATTCTCTACAAATTCTTTGCTGCTGCTCTGTTCCGGGGTGTCAGCCTGATGTCTTCCTCAGAGGGTCTCAGGAGGCGTGAGGAGGGTCTCAGAAGAGGTCAGCATTGTAATGCACAGTGCAGAGGTCAGCAGTGTAACACACAGTGCAGAGGTCAGCAGTATGACGCACAGTACAGAGGTCAGCGGTGTGATGCACAGTGCAGAGGTCAGACAGCGGCGGACAGACAACACATGGGGTCCTGGGCAATACGAGAGTTTGGGGCCACCTTGTTCACTGCCCACATACAAGCCCCACCCACATATACATTCCTGCAGCCCTATTACTACACTGTTCACCTCTGCACCCCCTGCTTCCCTCTTCATACACTGTACACCTCTGCACCCCCTGCTTCCCTCTTCATACACTGTACACCTCTGCACCCCCTTATTCCCACTTCCTACACTGTACACCTCTGTACCCCCTGCATCCCTCTTCCTAAACTGTACACCTCTGCACCCCCTGCATCCTTCTTCTTACACTGTACACCTCTGCACCCCCTGCTTCCCTCTTCCTACACTGTACACCTCTGTACCCCCTGCATCCCTCTTCCTAAACTGTACACCTCTGCACCCCCTGCATCCTTCTTCCTACACTGTACACCTCTGCACCCTCTACATCCCTCTTCCTACTTTGCCCATCTCTGCACCCCCTGCATCCCTCTTCCTACACTACTCCATCTTACATTGCTAACCCCCCTCCCCTACTCTCCGCTAAGCTCTCACCCCCTGCAGCTTACCTCTAGGTAGGACTCCTGCTCCTGATACCATGGGCTGTTGGAGGTGCAGGGGGTGGAGCCAAATGTGCTGGATGTCTCTGGTCCTTCCTACGGCTGAAGGCACTCTGATAGGTATGCCCAGTGGATGGTCCCGCCCCCCCTAGCCATAGTGACAAACTGATTGACAGACACCTGTCCTCCTTCTATGCAGAGGATCCTGGGTCTCTGTAGGGAAGGAGGGGAGTAGCCTGCCAACAACTGGTTACCATGGCAAGTGGGCAGGACCATAAATATAGCCACAATGTGCTGCGCTACAAAGTCATGCATTTACTTAAACTCCCTAAATAAATCTAACACCCACTTAGGTATAATATAACAAAAACACGTGTAAATTCAAAAGTAATTTGAAAAACTTATCACATATAAAGCATCAAGTGTGAAATCAATCTGCCATACTGTGCATATATAGTAACTAGGGATGCACCAATACCAATACTAGTATCGATATCGGTGCCGATACCGAGTATTTGGCCGAGTAAATGCTCTGAGGCCTAGCCCGATACTTCCTGTATCAGGAAGCCAGGCAGTGCGTCATTACACGCTGCCCGGTTCCTGATTGGCCGGGAAGCAGGTCCATGCTCCCTCATCACTTGTGACGAGAGAGCATAGAGCCGACTTCCCGGCCAATCAGGAAGACGGGCGCCGTGTAATGACGCAGCGCCCGGCATTCTGATTGGCGTGTAATGACTCGCCACCTGGCTTCCTGATTAACAGGAAAGCCAGGAGCATGGAGCCGGCCTCCCGGCCAACCAGGAAGCAGGGCGCAGCTTCATTATACTTCCATGATTGGCCAGCAAGCTGGCTCAATGCTTTCTCGTCACATAGTGACGAGAAGCATGGGACGGCTTTCTTGTTAATCAGGAAGCCAGGTGGTGAGTCATTACACGCCACCTGGCTTCCTGAATGGGACCTCCGATACTCGGTAATTGGTATCGTCGAGTACCGAAAAAAAATGATCAGTACTCGTACTCGGTGCCAAAATACCGGTATCGGTGCATCCCTAATAGTAACAAACTAAAGGGGTTAATATCACTCCCTCTATGTCAGCAAAGTGCCGTAAGTCAATATCCACAATCCAAATAGGATTAGAAAACAAAACAAACAATGACTCAAATGTGCTCAGTAAAAAGTGAGAAACAGTCGTGTCCGCAAGAGCTTAAACAGTTAAATCAGCGTGGTATTTATGAAGTCCTCCTCCACCTCCCTGGACTGTGGGGGGAAGGCTCACCTCAATTTACGACCTAAATGACTGGTCTTACAATGCTGATACCTTTATACAGGGCCGGACTGGCCATAGGGCAAACCGGGCACTTGCCCGGTGGGCCGGGCCGGGCCGAACACAATCAAGCTGATTGTGTTCGGGCCGGTCCGCTATGCCGATGGCCGGCTCTGTGCAGAGCAGTGTCTATCGTGTGGTAGCGAGCAGAGCCGGCACTACCACACAGTAGACACTAGAGGGCGCTGGTGGGGGAGGCCAGAGAAACACCTCCTCCCCCAGCTCTCTCTACTCTGTGCTCTTTCCAGGAGCTTGCTGGTGCTGTTCCTGCAGCCTGCACTGTCCCGGTACCGGCCGAGATATTAACATATGAATTGGACGGTAATTTGCATATCAATAAGCCACGGACCATTCATATGTAAATATTGTGGCTCATTCATATGCAAATCGTTACCCCTCCCCCCACTGCTAAGGAAGAGAAGATGGTCAGGGATTTACTCTCCCCCCAAGGCCAGATTCCACAATGCGCCCCCCTCCCCATCAATGGAGAATGGCAGGGTTAGTTTTATTTTATTTTTTTTGTTTTTTTTCCCCTTTTATGAGCACCTTTTAAATTTTTTTACTTTTTTTTATTTATCTTGTCGTTTACTTTTTTATTTTTCTATCTTATTATTGTTTATTTTTTTATAATTATTTTCTCATTTATTTCTTAGTATTTTTTACTTTTTTAATCAACTTTTAATTAAGAACGGCTGGGAGCTTGTGCTGCCTTCAGGCGCCCCCCCTGCCGATTTGATGGGGCCAGCCAGGTGCAAGACCACTGAGTGTAACGTCCTGTCGGCAGCCCTGGCCAGTGGACGGAGGAAGCTGCTGTGGCTGCCGGGGGCCAAGGAGCCTGATTACTGAAGAGGGCACTGTCAAAGCCAGCCAAGCAGTTTCTTCTTCTCGGCCTATACAGCAGCAGAGCGGCAGAGAGGGGAAGAATGAAATAAGTGATCACAGCTTTCAGGATGGTCGCATGCTCGCATGCCTGTCAAGGACATTTTACTCTGTTCTCTTATCACACATTTGACCACTGCACTGTGCATTACATCGCTGACTTCTGCACTCTGTGTTACAACACAGACCTCTGCACTCTGCGTTACACTGCTGACTTCTGCACTCTGCGTTATAAACTCTTCACAGAAAAAGCAGAAGTGGAGTGGAGCAAGACTGGGCACACATGCGGGGAGTCCTAGCTAGTGTTATTACACATTATTTTTGACACCTACAAAGGCCTTCAAACTAGGGATGCACTGGTACCAGTATTGGTGAAAGTTCCCTGATACTAAAAAACGATACCGTGCTTTAATTTTTCAAATTGATTCAGCTGTGTTAGGTCCCATGCTTGCTGGCGACCTCACGGCAGCCTTCTGGGGAACCACATGGGATGCTGCTTACAGCTCTAATGCCGTCCACACATCTCCCCTTGCTAAGACCCTCCCCAATCCTTCTGAGACCGTCCACACCCCTCCTGAGACCCTCAGACCAAGACATCAGGCTGACACCCCGAAACAGAGCAGCAGCAAAGAATATGTATAAAATTCATATACTATTATTCTGCATTGCTGTATAATGTCTTGCTTGCACTTGTAGTTCTCTATAGCTGAAGGTATTATACTACATTGCGGTACAATACATTGCTGGGATTTGTAATTCTCTATAGCAGGTGCCATTCTGCATTGCTGTATGATGTATTGCTGGGATTTGTAGTCCTCTAAAGCTGGTGGTATTATTGTGCATTGCTGTATAATGTGCTGAGATTTGTAGTCCCTCTACAGCTTGGAGTCAGTGGCAGAACTACCAGGGTCGCAGCTGTCATGTGCGAACAGCACTGACGAGGCATCCCTCCGCTACTGTTGTGCTATAATTTTCCTCAATCCAGAAATGTATCTACCGCATCACTTCCAGGTGCGCATGTGCTTTAAGAAAGGTGGGTCATGAAAACGGCTGATTCGGATGACGCAGCCCCACCGTAAGTGACGCAGTCAAGAAAATTTATGGGGTTGAGAAAAACTATAGAACATTGACTTTGACACTGTCTGCCTCCTTACACTATCCTCCCAACAGTTCACAGCCCAGAAGTGGCCTACAGTGGGCAAGAGTGCCTAAGCAGGGCCGGACTGGCCATAGGGCAAACCGGGCACTTGCCCGGTGGGCCGGGCCGGCCCGAACACAATCAACCTGATTGTGTTCGAGCCGGTTTGCTATGCCTGATGGCCGACTCTTAGCAGAGCCGTCACTACTACACAGTAGACACTAGAGGGAGCTGGTGGGGGAGGCCAAAAAAACACTTCCTCACCTAGCTCTCTCTAGTCTCTACTCTGTGCTGTCTCCGGAGCTGCTGGCGCTGTTCCTGTCCCCTGTCCCCTGACTATTTTTTAGTGGGGGGTCAGTAGCCCCTATCTTAATTTTGGTTGCCCTGTCTGCCTGACATCTTGTGTCCGGGTTTCTGCTGCCATGAAACCCGAACACAGCATTCAAAACCCGGACTGTCCGGGTGAATCTTGGACAGGTGGCAACCCTACATACCGGGCAATTTCCCGGCATCTCCCTTCCCCCGCACCCTTCGGCGGCCAGCAGCTTCGGAAGCTGACAGCTTTTTCTCTGTTCAGGTCGGCTTGTTACAGGTTACACAGCAAGGAAAGCCTCCCCGCTGTGTAACCTTTCATGGACTTCCTGGAGTGCTGCCTGTTAATTACAGGTGGAACTGGTGACGGACCCCAGTACTCAGGATGAGTCCTCCAGCCAGCTCGGCACGCTCAAAGGTCCGGGGGTGTGGGGGGCAGGGGACAAAGAGCACAGCCGAAGCGGCCCGAAAGCATGGGATCGCGGCAGGCGCATGAGCCTGGTCCCGGCAAGGGGACCCTGCCGACCCGGGGAAACCTGACACAGGAGGGGAGCCCTCCCAGAGATCTATGGGAGGGCGAACTCCAAATTCTTGTTGTCAACCGGTCGTACCTGAGGCGCACCCGAGGTGCAGTCGAGCCCTTCAAACCATCCTGCTGAAGTCCACCTGCCACGCACCCGTAGTGACAACGTTTCGCCCTTGCCGCCCCCAGTAGGACCGTTGGGACACCCTGAGCGCCAGCCAGAAGTGCGAGCCCTCCCCCTTCCACCGCCCATTGCTACTTAGTGCACAGACCCACATGCGGTCTTACAGTGTCTTGGCTGCAAAGATGGAAAACACTATAGCGGACCTTAGAGGTTTCGCATATGGACCTACTTCAATCGAATGGAGAGCGGAAAGTAACACTGTCATTTCAAATGGAGTGGTACCAGCGAAAAAGACTGGCTGTGTGGCTGTGCTACTGTCTTTACTGCTTTCCCTGTCTTCTGTTCTGCACTACCAACAATTAGACATGTGCGATTCGGTTCGTTCCGAAGTCAATCAACAATGAGAAAGTTGTTTCCTTCACTCAACCGTGGGTGAAGTGAAGCAGGTATCCAAGGGGAGTCTGAAACACATGCTGACTCTTACGCGTTTCCTCCCAAACCACTGGGGCTTCCTCAGAGGGGCGTGTAGTCAGTGTCTTGCATCGGTGTGTTATATAGCTCACTAATGAGAGCCTATTAGGATCCTGATTCGACATTTAACACAGCAGTGTATAAATCTAAATTGATAACAATTCATTTTTTGCAAGAGGCTTTAATAATAAAGCCTGTGTGGTCATAAATAAATTCCCAATGCCCTCCAATATCAGTTAAATATATACAGAGACCATAAATCAACATATAAACACAAAGACAGCCTAGCATATAGGTGGTGCTAATATCCACCATGTCTGCCAAAAAACAACACAGTGGGAGACATGCTGGAAGGCAGTTTACAATTTATAAAGGGGTACTCCGAAGGAGAACAACCTAAAGTCAATATTGCAAACTTTCTTGATGATGATTATGATTGAATAGGGTCCGAAAATATACTGGATCTTCCATAAATAGTAAAAAACAATTACCAAGTGCAGGCTGAAGTCCAACACTATCTCGTTGATGATAATAGCCAGCAGATGGAATATAAGGGTTATAGAAAAAAGGGGTTAAGCACAAATACCCATATGCACCCAAATATTTTAAAGGTTGGAACAAGCCGATTCAAACCAAATCTGCTGATATCGGTAGCTATAACTGATATCCTGGACATTGAAGTGATAAGTATATACACTAAAAGTGCTAATTAAAAAATAAAGAGAGAAGCATTATGTTTGAAGCGCAGCCAGGTCATAAGTAGAAACTGAAGTTGATCATGTCATTGAGACCTGGGGCTTCATGAGATGCGGTCTGGTGGATCCACCTACATTCCCTTTGTAGGAGAAGCTTGTGCCAATCCCCCCCCTTGTCTGGGTTGATGGACTCTGTCCAGTGCAAAGAAGCGAAGTCTGTCAGTCTGTCCATTATGCGTATTCACAAAGTGTCTAACTATGGGTGATCTCAGATCTCTGGCCGATATGTCGGCCAGATGATCCGAGATCCTGTTCTTAAACATGCGTTTCGTTTTACCAACGTAAAACATGTCACATTTACATAACATCAGGTAGATCACTCCCTTTGTCTCACAGTTGACAAAGTGGCGAGCCTTAAATCGTTTCCCCAAAGGGGTAGTTATCTCTGTTCCCGTATGGACAAACTGACAGAATTTGCACCTCTGACACTGGAAAGTACCTCGGTATTTACAACAGGTGTCACTCTTATTGACAAAGTCACTTGTCGTGAGTTTGTCCTTTAGGGAGGGACAACGTCGGTAGGTGATAGTGGGTTTGGTGTCTAAGAATTTCGAGATTCTAGAGTCCTTGGTTAGGTAGTGCCAGTGTTTGTCAAGAATCTTTGATATTTCCCTATGCTGGTTATTGAAGGTCAGAATTAATCTCACCCGGGGGTCTTGTTTTCATTCTCTCCAGAAAATACTTCTCCTGAGGAATCCTCATATGTTCGAGAATCTTTTTTCTACATTAGTTAATCAATCAATCTTGGATCTTTTTCACTGTTTGACTAGTGAGCTCCACGAAAAAAAAAAAAAAAGTGTCCTCCGGCCAGCTCGTCCAGCTCGTCACTCAAGGGGAGAAAGGGGGGAGCGGAGAGCGCCGGAGGGACGGCCGACGACGGTGGAGAAGTCCAGCAGATGAGGTCCGGATGGGGAGGTGGTGCGCGTCGGCCCCCACCCCTCACCTGAGCGGAGCTTTGAGCTTTCCCAGCAGCCCTGGCTTTCGTGTCCACCCCAGAGGCGGGGTGCGCGTGTTGCCCCCGCCAAAGCGGAGCACAGAGCTTTCCCCAGCAACCCCGGCTTCCTTGTCCACCCTGGAGGCGGGGGAGGCGGCGTATTCCCGAGACAGACTCCGGCAGCCCGCGGGCTGCTGGCACCTGACCTTCACAACCCATGGGCTGTTCGGAGCCAGTCCGTGACGACGCCTGTGTTCCCCGGGTGGACTGCCTTTTCCTCCATTTTGACTCTCGGCTTGAAAACAGGTGCCGCTCACCACGGGAGAGCACCCGTCGCCCGGGAAAAAAATCAAAAAAAGTCAGAGTGCGACTGGCCAGCTCGTCACGCGAGGGCAGGATTCAAGTGTCACCAGTCAGCTCGGCACGCTCGGAGGACCAGTGTCCTCCGGCCACCATCGGCAGTCAAGCAAGTAAGGACAGGGAGGCTTCTCTTCCCTTCCTCCTCCTCCTCACACAGCTTGGTTACCGAAGCTGGGAGCGGGGCTTCGACTGGATGGGGGGATGCCTCACCAATCATACAAGGCGCGGCACGTCACTGCCTCACCCAGCACACAAGGCAGGGCACGTCACTGGTATAAAGCTGACACAATCAGAAAGAGTCAACCCTAGAACCAAGCATATCAATGTAGTAACATCTGCTAAGGGACACTCAGAGGAAGCCAAAATTGGCATGCAGTATTGCTCATCAGAAGAAATGACTGCAGATGCACTCACCAATCCATTGCCAAAGGATCGTCACAGTTTCCTTCGAGAGAAGCTGAATGTCATATAGCAACTGATTTGTATTACTGACATTCAGAGATCAAATATTGTCTTTTGAGCTGTAGTGGTGGTGTGCTGGTCCCTATGCTTGTGTATGCTAGTCTTTGGTGTATACGTGAAGTTCTATCTGTATATATTTTTCCTTCACAATGCTCTATAATGCTGTATTCACATATAATGTTGTCCAAAGCAAGTAAAACTTTAATTCAGCATTCCTCAAGATCTCAGTGCTTCATCTAAAGACATAACCAACAACAGTTACTATAGTGTGTGTGTGTGTGTGTGTGTGTAAAAAGTTGGCCCCCTTCCTGATTTTTCATTATTTTGCACGTTTGTCAAACTTTAATGTTTCAGATCATCAAACAAATGTAAATATTAATCAAAGATAACACAAGTAAACACAACATGCAGTTTTTAAAGGAAGGTTTTTATTATTAAGGGAAAACAAAATCCAAACCCACATGGCCCTGTGTGAAAAATGTTTTCCCCCTAGACCTAATAACTGGTTGGGCCACCCTTAGCAGCAAGAACTGCAATCAAATACATACATATATACAAACACACACACACCATATATGTTTATAATTTATTTCTGTTTGAAATATGCAAGATAACATGGGTTCTCTGTAAACTGTCAGTTTCCTAGAGTTTAAATGATCTCAGCAAACCACATCCCGAATTCATCCCCTGTGAGGCTGGCGCTAATAGAAATGTTAGCAGTACCTAAATGGCTTAGGGTCTGCTGCTATAAATCAGCAGTCAGTTCATAAATTACAACATCAAGTCTCTATTGGCCCTGGGAATACAGGGAGGATTACATGTCAAGTGTGGGGAAGAGGATCTGTTAGATAGATGTGGTTATAGGAACATGGACTAATAGGTTTTCAGGAAAACCCTTCTAATTTATGGAGTGTCTTTAAATGGTTATACAGCCATGTATTTCAGATCTACACATTTCCCTCCTGTGCAAGTGTCAGTGATGCATTTTAAAAGGTTAACTCTTTCAGCACTCACTTCCCTGAAAGTGCTGGGGAGCAGTATTATGGGGTCAGTCTTTTAGTAATGCACACATTGGAAGCACACTTGCTGAATCAGTTAGCTCAGCTGCATGCTATGATTCTGGTAACAGGGGAGCTGTTACAGTTCTGCCACATAGGTTTACTTTGAACTTGACCATTCAGTGAAAACATTGTAATAACTCCTAGGTACTAGTGTAATAATAACTGATTAAATACATCTGGGACTACAATAAATAACCAGTAAAAAAAAAAAGTCTTCCATGAGTGGGTATGCAACCCGGTGCACATCTTGCACAATGTATGCGTTTCTTGAACATGCGTTCGAGGGTGAATACTGTTGCGCCAGGTGTGAGCTAGTTGTTTGTTTGGAAGCCCAGATTCTGGATCTAAACAACAAACTGGCAACACTGAGGAGCATAACCAACATGGAAAGGATTCTGGACTTGATGCACCAGGCTCTGGTGGAGGGCAGCATAAGGATTGGGGTTTGGAGGAGCAGGATCCCGAGGTGGGTAGCAGAAGGCGGGTTAGAGGGAAGAATGCAAGAGAGGCCAGTCCTGAGTTAATACACACCAATAAACATGCCAGGTTGCAGGATGTTGAGGATATTATTTAAGGGGTGACATTGCTGGAGCAGAAAGCCTCCTCTATCCGCAGGGGAGTGACTGCCCCAGTAAGGATGGGAGCAGGATGGAGGGACAGGAAAGACAGATTGGTGGAGGACTCTATTATCAGACTGACAGACAGGGTAATCTGCCATCGAGACCGTGAGTGCCGAACAGTCTGTTGCTTACCGGGGGCTCGTGTTTGATACATCGTGGAATGAATGGACAGGTTACTGGATGGGGTTGGGCATGACCCAGCTGCCATGGTGCACATCGGCACCAATGACAAAATAGGAGGCAAATGGAGTGTCCTAAAAAGTGAGTTTAGAGATTTAGGTGCTATGTTGAAGAAAAGTACCTCCAGGGTAGTATTCTCAGAGATACTGCCGGTGCCACAAGCCACTCCAGAGAGACAGCGAGAGTTGAGGGAACTGAATAAGTGGCTTCGGAGCTGGTGTTGGAAAGAGGGCTTTGGGTACATGGAGAACTGGGCTGACTTCTCAGTCAGTTACCGGCTCTTTAGCAGAGATGGGCTGCATATCTAATAAAAAGTAGTTGGGCTCCAGAAATTAGTAATAATAAAACTCAAACTTGCACCAAACTTAAATGTATGCACACCAATGCTAGATGTCTAGCAAACAAACTAGAGGAGCTCGAAGTTATGCTACTCGAAGAGGACTTCGATATAGTGGGAATACCAGAAACTTTGCTAGACAGCGCACATGACTGGACAACTAATGTACAAGGGTTCAACCTGTTCAGGAGCGACAGGGTTGGTAGAAGAGGTGGGGCGTATGCCTATACGTAAAAAACAATCTAACTGTACACATACTGGATGACAATCCATCAGAAGGTTGCGATGGTCTTTGTGGCTAGAACTAGATAAGACTGATGCTAGTCGTAAACTAATTGTGGGGGTGTGTTATAAACCCCCGAACATAGGGGAAGAGGAGGAGGCTCACCTACACTCCCAAATAGAATTAGCTTGGAAGCAGGGAAATGTTGTTATAATGGGTGACTTCAATTATCCGGAGATCGATTGGTCAAATGGAACCTCTTATTCTATAAAAGCCGTTTTCTGAACCTGTTACGGGACAATTTCTTGGATCAGATGGTTAACGTCCCAACCATGGCATTGCAAAATGCATACCATTGGGAAACAAAAACCAAAGATCAAGAACTAAGCCTGCATGGCTAAAAAAAACGGTAAAACAATACATCAAAGAAAAGAAGATAGATCAAATTGATTATGAAAAGCATATCGCCAAAGTCAGTAAAAAGAACCCCCAAAAATTCTTCCAGTATATAAACAGTAAAAGGGTTAAAAAAAGAGCAGGTCGGCCCAATAAAAGACAAAAACGGGAGATTAGTCGCAAATGACAGGGAGAAGGCTGAGGTATTAAATTAATTTTTCTCCTCAGTATACACTCAGGAGAGAGACGGGTTTAATGTAAATAAGAATGTGAATAGCTCAGTGTGAAAGATACTGCAGTGGTTGACAGTAGCTGGGGTTCAACAAAGACTTAAAAAACTTAATGCAAATAAATCGTTAGGACCAGATAACCTGCAACCAAAAGGTAATTAAAGAACTCATCTAGGTTATAGTGAGACCATTATTCCTCATCTTCAAGGATTCCATAATGACTGGTAAGGTACCAAGTGACTGGCGGAAGGCTACAGTAGTGCCAATATTCAAAAAAGGGTCAAGATGCCAACCTGGGAACTACACACCAGTCAGTCTAACATCAATAGTATGCAAACTGTTAGAGGGAATGATAAAGGACTATTTAGTTGATTTTGTTCATGGCAATGGTATAATAAATGATAATCAGCACGGATTTAGGAAGGACCATTCTAGTCAGACCAACCTACTAACATTCTACGAAGAGGTGAGTAGAGATCTGGATGGAGGGAGGCCGATGGATGTGGTATATCTGGATTTTGCCAAAACTTTTGACACGGTACCATATAAACGCTTAGTACACAAGCTGAGGTCTATGGCCATAGATGAAATGGTGTGTACATTGGTAGAGAACTGGCTACAGGAACGTGTCCAGAGAGTATTGGTAAATGGCTCTTTTTCAGATTGGTCTATGGTTGAGAGGGGCGTGCCCAAGGGTTCTGTGCTAGGCCCCATACTGTTTAACCTGTTTATTAACGATATCAGGGAAGGTGTTAATAGCCATGTTTCTGTCTTTGCTGATGATACTAAAATTGGGAGGGTAATAGACACGGACTAAGACACTATAGCATTGCAGAGGGACCTGGATAAAATAGGAGAGTGGGCAACTATATGGCAGATGAGGTTTAATGTTGAAAAATTTAAAGTAATGCATTTTGGGGTCAAAAACAGGCAAGATTAATACATATTAATGGGTACTACACTAGTGAAGTCAGAAATGGAAAAAGATCTGGGGGCCATAGTAGACCACAGATTGAACAATAGCATGCAATGCCAGGCTGCAGCAAATAAAGCAAGCAGAGTACTGTCTTGTACTAAAAAGGAATGTACTTTTGTAGACCAGGCAATAATGTTGCCATTTTATAGATCACTTGTTCGGCCTCATCTTGAGTATGCGGTTCAATTTTGGTCACTGATCCTCAGAAAGGATGTCCTTGAGCTGGAGAGAGTCCAGAGAAGGGCGACTTAACTAGTTAAGGGGCTGGAGGACCAAAGCTATGAGACAAGGTTACTAAAGTTAAACTTGTTCACGCTGGAAGTGAGGAGATTAAGAGGGGACATGATTTTGATGTACAAAATGTTTAGTGGCGATGGCAACATCAGCAATAAACTGTTTACGGTAAACTCTGTAACAAGGACTAGAGGCCACCACCTAAAACTGGTGGAGAAAAGATTTAACCACAAGGGGCGTATGGGCTTCTTTTCCGTTAGAGCGGTTAAAATCTGGAACTCGCTGCCACAAGCAGTGGTATCAGCAGAGAGTACTGAATCATTCAAAAAGGATTTAGATATCTTCCTCAGAGACTGTAACATACAGGGGTACAAGTACTCTTTAAAAACTAGACCACACAGGGACTCGTATACTCACACACACCTGCACAATCACATACAGACACACAAAGGTTGAACTTGATGGGCCTGTGTCTTTATTCAACCTCAAATACCATGTAACTATGTAATATAAAAGTCACACTAATGTTATATCATTTGAATCAGCGGACTTTGTTCATTATTTTTTACATAGATAGATAGATACAATAATATATAGATATATATATTTATTATTTTTGCAGTATGCAATGATACCTTTCTTAGTGGACATTGGACTTACATAGTATTAAAAAGACAAGCTTTTGAGAGTTAGCCTCTCTTCTTCAGGTCAGAAGCAATACCAATCAACATGACAGAGATGTCTCATTTAAAAATAGCTACACAAAATAGAAAGTTGTTTTCACCTGTCATCACTATAGTGCCCAAAATTTTCTGAACTTATATGATGCCTCTTTAGAGGTGTATAGTCAAGGAACAATGTTTCTGCATTTGATGTCAAGTTTAAATGTAGGAATATGGTATGGTGTCAGAATATATGAGAAAAGTATAGACAAGGGGTTATATAGTTATTAAGATCTAGAGAATAGAAGGGGAGAAATTAATGAAAAGTAAGATGAATAGTTGACAGGAAGAGTTGTAGTTAGGACGTAACATAGGGATTAGAAAAAGAAATGTAGCGGACCATTGTTATTTCCCTTTTAAGAGCAATGCCGCTTTAAGACTTTATGTTGCTACAGAGACTTGATTGGCTCAGCTCTCAGCAGTACTAATGTGTTTGTGGGAGTTGCAGTTTCAACACAGAAAGAGACAATAAAAATTATGCTGCACTGAACTACAAGACCCAGGATTCTTTGTGATCTGGAAGGAAAAGGGGACTGAACCTTCTCTCAGAATGCGCTCGGATCGGCAAGGGGTTTGCCAGTGGTTGGATGTAGTGTGAAGTGTTGCCTGCTACTCATCTCAGGGGAGAGATCATTATTATTTGTTATTATTATTATACAGGATTTATACTGTATAGCACCAACAGTTTGCGCAGAGCTTTATAATATAAGAACAAGGTAAGTTTGTGGTGTACAGATCCTAAGTATGGGGTGCCAACCCCGATAAGGTAGTGAAAAAGTACAAGAAAGCAGTTGGGGTTTTTTATAGGGACCAATTGGCAAGTCCAAAGAGACACAAAAATACTATCTATATATATATCATAAAATATATTGTTTATTTGTACAAAGGGTTAAAAAGGTAGGTGTATTTTATAAAATTGCACACGATACATGATGAAGACCTCCTAACACTCATCCATTTCCACCAGAGAGGTTATGGTAAACATGATTAAAGAATCCAATAACATGATTATTACTAAGTCAGTACAAACAGGCAATACCATATAATATGGACAATATTGTGATCAAAAAAAGAAATACACTCCCTTTAGACAATATAGCACATAACCTCAAGTGGAATCACATAGATGGGTGGTACTGCAATGTTCGCAGATCTCTACGCGTATCGCGCCACAACGGCGCTTCTTCAGGAGAAGGAGGTGGTCTAAGAATTGTATAGAAAGGCAATATGAGTGCTACAACAATCATAATACATAATCTAATCTAATCACATCATGGTGAAATATCGATCATCCTTACCCCCTCACTGTGGACCCATCAAATGCAAAAATCAAGGAGCCGGACGGGTTCGGGGAGACATGGTCCCAAGGTGAAGAGGAGTAAAGAACCAGTCAGAAGCTGCTCCCACAGGGAACTATTGAAACACTGGTAGAGGGATAATCCTCATGCCCAACAAAAAGGTTCATCTATGATAAACCATAATGATGAGAGAATATATAATAAGAATGAAAAAAAAATGTTTTTTAATTTATATGTATATTTATCTTTCCTTTTTTTTTAATAAAAATGTGTAACAATATGGAGCAGCATATCGAAGGGCGCCATCTATGGTTGTGTCAATCATGCAATGCAAAGCAAATTGTTACTTCAACCCTTACTGTGCATCTAAAACCTGGCCGGGAGATTGAAAAGTATCAAAAATAAACTCCTACATATATAGGCAATACTCATAGGGATTGTTTTCCTTGAACTCCACATTAAGTGCCCCAAAACAGGCCTGGAGTAGAGGGTATATAGTAGTTGAACATATGTAAACATATAGGCCAGCCAATAGTGTATATTTATAATAAACTTTATAATATAAGGAAGACATTACACTCGCAATACAATTCAAGACAAGGTGGTAAGGAGGGCTTATAACCTGAGGTGTTGCTGGTGATCACTGTCTACTGAACTGTATCTGTGATTCCAGTGTCTGTCTGCTCTCCTACTGAGGGATCCTGTTGAAAAAGGGAAAAGAGGGATCCTGCTGAAAGTGCGGGAAATGATGCATGAACTGGTGGGGGGATCCAGTGACTGCTGTATCAGAAAGAGACCCTGCCACCCCTTTCCTGAGTGATTGGATTCTACAGAGATGTGCTGCAAGCATCGCTACGGTTACGGCTGCTGCTGCTTGAACCTGGAAAGCTGTTTGCTGCATAGGAGAAACCACCTCTTTTTACCAAACAATGCCGGGAACCACAATCCAAGCTGCAAGAGTTGTGAGAGGCCGTTGGCCACATTGATATTGTGTCTAAACCAACTGTACAAGCAGAACTTGGGCCCCAACGACGGCTAGCCTAGTTATTATTATTATACAGGATTTATATAGCGCCAACAATTTCTGCAGCGCTTTACAATATAGGGAAGACATTACAATCACAATAAAAATCAAGACAAGATGGTAAGGAGGGCCCTGCCCCTGAGGGCTTACAATCTAAAAGGGAGGTGGAAGTGATACATGAGGAGGGAGCTGTGTGGGGAGGAATTGTTTGAGAGCGTAATGGTTGAGCGGTTAGGTTGAGGTGGGATAGGCTTCCCTGAAGAGATGAGTCTTTAGGGAATGCCTAAAGGCAGTCAAGGTGGACGACAGACGGACAAGTTGGGGTAAAGAATTCCAGAGGATGGGATAGACTCTAGAGAAGTCCTGGAGGCGAGCATGGGAGGAGTTGACAAGGGAGCTGGAAAGCAGGAGGTCTTGGGATGAGCGGAGCTGACGGTTAGGGTGATACTTTGAGACCTGGTCTGAGATATATCCGGGGGCGGAGTTGTGGATGGCTTTGTAACTGATTGTTAATATTTAGAATTTTATCCTTTGAGCGAGTGGAAGCCAGTGCAGGGATTGACAGAGGGGATTTGCAGACACTGAGCGGTTGGTTAGGTGAATGAGTCTGGCAGCTGCATTCATGATAGACTGAAGGGGGGATAGCCTGTGTAGTGGAAGGCCAATGAGGAGGGAGTTGCAATAGTCAAGACGAGATATAACAAGGGAGTGGATGAGTAATTTTGCGGTTTCTTTGGCTAGTTAAATACCACTGGCCACTAGGCTTAAGACCCGGGTCTGTTTGGACTGAGACTTTGCCTTCATGGTTTGCTGATAGAATTACATTAGTCAGTTCAGTATTGTTTGCATATATAGTTAGGCAGCGACAGTTAAGATTTATCTGCATATTTAAATGCTTCTATTACTTGATGTTTATTGGCCATTTTTGTACCTGTTGTTTCATTTATTGGATAGTGCATTATTTGTTTAGTAAAACATTAACAAAACCTCACAAGGTGTGCTGGTGTGCTGTGGATCCATTACCTGAGGTCTATCACAGAGGTGAGACAGAAGTACCCGTATATTCCAGCGGCTCCTTCGGGGGTGAGCGCTACATAAACACAAAACAAAAAATTGTTTACCCAGCTTATACGGAGCTAAGAGGAGGTCTTGGTGTATGTTGTTTCGGGAAAAAAGTGAAGCCTTTAAAATGAAAGGTAATGTATTGATGTTTTTGGGTCTTTAGTGTTTGCATATGTGGTAGTTAGGTGTGGAAATGGGAGATACCCTCGAAGAAAGTTAGAGGATAAATATGGGATGGTTGGTTGTTTTTTTTTGGCCCTATCCCAATATAAGGCTATAGATAGCCTTATATTAGGGTGAAAATATGATAATTATATTGTGAAACATTAATGGTTTACGATCACCTGCTAAGAGACATATGGTGCTTCGCCACTTGAAAAGGCTTAACCCTGACATTGTATTGTTACAAGAGACTCATTTGTCAGAGGCAGATACATTTAGAATCAAAAAATTCCAGGAGGGGGTGTATGGGACACCGGCAGTGGGGAGGAGGGGAGAAATGCCGATTGTCCTTCACAAGTCTTTACCAGGTTTTAAAGCCGAAGTGCGCCATGGAAGATGGGCACAGATTGCATCTTAGCAGTACTCTGTATACAATATACAATATTTACTTTCCCACAAATCCACAGCAATTATATTTTCAAGAGGTTTTTTCATGGATTGCTAAAGACATAGCAGAATTTAAAATAGTGGGAGGAGACTTCAATACAGTAATGACTTTAGATGAGGATAGGAGTCCGGTCTCTATAGATGACAGGGGAAGGAGACAGAAATATTCAATGACATCAGGGACCCCATTAGCAGAGATGGTAATTCCTTACATTTGAACGATATTTGGAGACTGCAAAATCCAGTAGAAAGAGATTTTACATACTTCTTCCATGCTCATTCCTCTTTTGCAAGGATATACTATATTTTTCTATCAGACAATTTGATATTAAGAACAATTAGATCTGATATTTACATGTTAGTGATTTCTGATCATGCACCTATTACAGTGGTCTTTAGAGATGAAGCTCCTAGTGGAGAAGCCTGTCTTTGGAGGTTTCCCTCTCAGTTATGTCAGGATAAGTCATTTATATAGATAAATAGCGACCCTGAAGTATTCCCAGGATTGTTGTGGGAAGGAGGGAAAGCATTTATGAGGGGAAATGTTATATCAGATAAAATATCGAAAGGCAAGTGTAAGGTTGAGAAATGGCGTTTGGCGTTGGATCCTTTGGAAGGAAATAGAGAGGAATGGCGGACCTAAAGGTCAGAATTCGACCTATGGGCCAACCAACATGAAATCCTTTTTCAGAACTAAAATATGGGAAAAAAGCCGGCAAGATGTTGGATAATTTGGCCAAACCTTGGCATAATGCCTCCCATAGTACCGGTCTTTGAGATTGTAGATTCGATACCACACTTATCCTAGAAGAAAAAGGTGTGCACCCATATAGCATAATGCTAGAGATACTGATGTGGACACAAGAGCATCTGTATAGCAGTTTCTACTTTATTAGGATAAACAACTGATATTTATTGACATAGTCAAGTTGCTGCAGTCAAGATGACCATACTCCCTAAGCTACTGTACTATTTCAGAGTGTTGCCGATAGCAGTCCCATCCTTTATCCTACGAACTTTCCAAAGGAACATCTTGTCGTTTATATGGCACCCACTACGCCCCAGGGTCCCAAGGTCCACATTATATAGGCACAAACGAGAAGGGGGGATAGGCCTTCCGAATATCCTTCTCTACTACCAAGCATCCCAACTGCTGCCGCTAATTGCTATTCACAACTACATATCCCACTATGGACCATGTTGGAAATTCCCCACTGCTCCCCAATTCCTTTACAAGCACTCCCCTGGTTACCGGCCGTAGATAGACCCCGCTCTCAGTCCTCCGATGAAACATACCTTGAAAGTGTGGGACTCACTGAAGTACTCCTCACGTCTGACATCCCCTTCCTTACCCCTTCTCCCCTTACTTTCACAACCTTTATTTGTCCCAGCATACACTAACCCAACATTGTTTAGGTGGTGGACCGATAATGGCTTCACCAGGCTGTATGATTTTTAGCATTCCTCTGACATACCAACTTGGTCTTATCTTAAAACGCACAAACAGATTCCTGATGCAGAAATGTTTAGGTTTATTCAACTGCAGCACTGGGTATCCCTTTATGCAGGCACGTAGACATTTAAATGCCCCACTTACCTGCTTCGAGCACATCTGCCTTTATGCACCAGGAGGGCCTCAACATGGCTACTTCTGTCTTCAACAGCTTGCTCTCATCCTCCCTAGACACCTTGGCTCCCTTCACTACATGAAGACTTAGACCACATCCACTACAACCATGGCAAAATAAAGAAACCAGAAATCTCAAGAGACATAGTCACACTCTGGAGCGAGTGAGGTGTAAAACTAGGTCTCTGCAAGACTAACCTGTATAAAGATGCCCTCCTAAAATATAACTCCTCCCTCCGTGCTTCCAAACAGACTTATTTCGTCACTCTCATTAAAGGAGAACTATGAGGTGAGTGCTGACTGGCGGAACGGATGGGGGAGGGGCGGGTACAACTGGCTCTGCCTCTAGATAGGCAGAGCCAGCTGTCACTCACGCAGCTGGGCGGATCCAGACATAATTGTCGGGATCCGCTTCAGCTGCCGCGTCTCAGTATCCCGCGAGCTGTAGCTCGCGGCATACTGAGCTTAGGGTGATGGGAGGATGCTAGTTTGTGTCCTCCCGTTACCCTAAGGAGAACTATGGGGAAAAGCCCTAACCCCCATAGTTCTCCTTTACCACTCTCTCATCCAGACCTCGTCAACTCTTTTCTACTTTTAACTCTCTACTATGTCCCCCACCACCCATGAACTCACTCACTGCCCAGGACATTGCCATTCATTTAAAAAACAAAATAGATGCAATCCAAGATGAAATGCCCACTGTCCACTCACCTTCCCCTATTTATGTACCTAGCCCACCATTGTACTTGTTACTTTCCTCTTTTGACCCTGCTACCACAGAGGAGGTTGCAAAGCTTCTCTCTGACACCCACCTCACCACTTGCCCCCTTGGACCCTGTTCCCTCACTACTACGATCACCCTCTTGCACTTTCGTACACTCTCTTACTCACATTTTATAATCTTTCCCTCTCTACAGGCATCTATCCCTCCCCTCTAAAACATGCACTGGTCACCCCAATACCCCAAAAACCTTCACTGGACCCTACCAACCTCAACAATCTCAGACCTATCTCCTTACTCCCCTTCACCTCCAAACTCCTTGAACGCCTCATCTACAATTGCCTGAGCTTCCACCTCACTGATAACTACCTTCTCGATCCCTTACAGTCTGGCTTTCACCCCCAACACTCCACTGAAACCGCCTTCCCGAAATTCACTAATGACTTACTAACAGCTAAAAAAAAATGGCCACTACTCCTTACTTTTGCTATTAGACCTTTCTGCTGCTTTTGACACAGTTGACCACCCACTTGTGTTGTGATGCTAATGGATATGGCAGACATCCATAGTACTAGCATCTGCTTGGTTATTGACAGAGAGCTGGTTTCTCACAATGGACTGTGCCTTCTAAACAGACCAAACTGGTTTTTGACAATGGTGTGGCTGCACTGTCTTGTTTCCCCATTATTTGTATCACAATGGGAAGGTGTTATGGGGAAGCTTTGTAAACAATCACACCTAGATTGGTCAACTTAATCAACATTTACTACTGATGGCAATTTATGATACAATGCTGCCATCTAGAGGTGGGAAAGTGAAATACATCATATTTCGCTCTCATACAAGTTTTGAGGGGAAACACCCACAAGTGGGAGGCAATTTTCTGTGAATAAAAGCCAACAGCCCAAAGGTTCAGCAGGACTTCACAAAAGGGGACTTTACAAGAGGACTTGAGGGAGTATGTCAGAAGAGGCAAGAAGGACATCACTCTGACCAAGGGCAGACTCTAAAACAAAGGACTTAGCAGAGACTGCAACGAGAAGCCAATTTTCTTGCGAACGCCTGAGTGCCAAGAAGTCCTGTTCATTACAGCTTCAAGCTAAGTACTATTTTAGTGTTTCGTCTCTTAGAAAGCATTACATATATTAGAAGGATAGTGTAGTGGGTGCATGTGATTGTTTGAAGCAGCCTGTATGTATGTATTTGTTTATGTTTGTTTTCCTGTAACTAAGTTTGTATATGCAGCATTTTCGCCAAGTAAAGTACTTTAAATGTACTGGGTCAGTTTCCTTGAGCTTTACTGCAAGAACAGACAACAATATAGAAATTAAAGTTTTGCCAAGATTTACATCTGTGCTCGTCCTTGGGATAAGCTTTGTGTCTCTGGGATTTGTAGTCCAGAGCATAACACCGCTGCTCCTCAAAAAACTCCACTCGCTTGGCCTTCAAGTCTCTGCTCTCTCCTGGTTCTCCTCCTACCTATCTAAGCGCTTCTTTAGTGTAACCTACCAATCTACATCTTCCTCTCCTCTTCCCCTTTCTGTTGGGATCCCCCAAGGCTCTGCCCTTGGACCCCTTCTCTTCTCTATCTACACCTTCTCTCTTGGTCACTTGATCACTTCACATGGCTTCCAGTATAATTTCTTTGCTGATGACACTCAAATATATCTCTCCACTCCACAACTCACCTCCTCAGTCTCCTTACATATCACTAATTTACTAACTGACTAATCAGTCTGGATGTCTCAACATTTCTTAAAGCCCCCCCCTCCCCCCGCGTACCCTCCCCCAACTTTTCGATCATTATTATTATTATTATTATTATAATACAGGATTTATATAGCGCCAACAGTTTGCGCAAGACAAGATGGTAAGGAGGGCCCTGCCCGTTAGGGCATACAAACTAAAAGGAAGGGGCAAGTGATACATGAGGCCAGTGATACAGGAGGAGGTAGCTGTGTGGGGATGAATTGTTTGAGAATGTGATAGTTCAGTGGTTAGGTTGAGGTCAGATAAGCTTCCCTGAAGAGAAGAGTCTTAAGGGATCGCCTAAAGGCAGTCAGAGTGGGAGATAGATGGACAGGTTGGGGTAAAGAGTTCCAAAACATGGGGGAGACTCTAGAGAAGTCCTGGAGGAGAGCATGGGAGAGGTTGACAAGGGAGCTAGAGATCAGGAGGTCTTGGGAGGAGCGTATGGGACAGTTAGGGTGATGCTTTGAGACAAGGTTGGAGATGTAACCTGGGGCTGAGTTGTGAATGGGTTTGTAAGTGGTTGTTAATATTTTGAATTTTATGCTTTGGGCGATTTGGAAGCCAGTGCAGGGATTGACGGAGGGGGGGTTGCAGATACTGAGCGGTTGGTTAGGTGGGTAAGTCTGGCATCAGCATTCATGGTAGACTGAAGGGGGGATAGCCTGTGTAGAGGTAGGCCAATGAGGAGGGAGTTACAATAGTCAAGACGAGAGATAACAAGTGAGTGGATGAGCAGCTTTGTGGTTTCATTGGTGAGGAAGGGGCGTATTTTGGAGATGTTATGAAGGAGAAGACGGCAGGATTTGGATAGGGATTGGATGTGGGGAAGAAAGGTGAGGTCCAAGTCAAGGATGACGCCTAGCACCCTGGCATGGGGGGAGGGTTGGATAGTTGTGTTATCAATCATGATCACCACCACCCATGAACTCACTCACTGCACAGGACATTGCCATCCATTTGAAAAACAAAATAGATACAATTCAGGATCAGATCACCACTGTGCAGTCACCTCCCCCTATTCATGTACCAGACCCTCCATCACACTTGTTACTTTCCTCTTTTCACCCTGCCACCACAGAGGAGGTTACAAAGCTTCTCTCTGACACCAACCTCACCACTTGCTCCCTGTACCCTGTTCCCTCACCTCTACTTCGGTCACCCTCTTGCTCTACCCTACACTCAAAATACATAATTACATCTCAGCAATACAATCAGTACATATCAGCATACGCTGGTGTTTTTCCAACACCTCTTCTCAACAGCATATGCGTTGCTATATGATGATTGGCTTCTCTCAAAGGAAACTGTGATGATCCTTTGGTGAGTGCGTCCACAGTTATTTCTTCTGATGAGCAATATTGCACTTCGATAATAGCTTGCTCTTGAGTATCCCTTAGCAGATGATACTTCGTGTTAATATGCTTGGTTCTAGGGTTGACTCTTTCTGATTTTGTCAGCTTGGAATGGGGCTGGTGGTCTTTACAGATTGGAATGGGTTTTTACATGTCCATGTCCATGTCCATTAAAAGCTGGTGATTTCATATTGCTTCTTGACAAGCGTGTGCTGCTGCTATGCATTTAGCTTCAGGTGAGAAAAGTGCAACAGTTGTTTGCTTTCGGCTAGGCCAACTTATGGTTCCTTCCCGGTATTGGAAGATGTAACCACTTGTGGATTTGTGATCTGTGTAGTCTCCAGCCCAATCAGCATCCGCATATCCTAGTTTTGGATTTGATGCTGCTGGAAGTCGTAGCTTCATCCAAATTGTTCCTTTTAAGTATTGAATTACCCTCTTTACTGCATTCCAGTCACATTGCTGTGACTTTTCTAGCGAATATGCCCATTGCTGCCGCTATGTCTGGTCTTGTCACAGTGGCAATGTATAGTAGCTTTCAGATTGCTCTGCGGTACATGTCATTGCTGTGTAACAATTTTTTGCTTCATTGCTCTTTTGGTAGCATGGTTCCATATGTGGTTTTACTTCCTTTGCATTTTGCATGTGTAATTGTTCTCAAACTTCTGACTTTGAAGATAGCTTCCATCTTTTTCCTTCTCTATTTTAATACCCAGATAATGGCTGCTGGAATAAAGACAGAGATCTGTTTTGCTTCTTGTGAATCCCTCTTTCGTGAGTATTTCATTCACTTTCTCATTCCACATTCTTGCAGTTTACTTGAGTCCGTAAATGTTCTTTTGAAGTTTACACACAAGGTTGTGTCCTTGCTCAAATCCTGGTGGTTGTTCCATGTAGAGATCTTCTTTAATGTCTCCATATAGAAAAACGTTTTTAACGTCTAGGTGTTTCACCTGCATGTCCTTCCCGGCTCAGATACGAATGGAGCAAATGTTTCATCGTAGTCTTCTCCAAATTTCTGGGAGTATCCCTTGGCAACTAATCTGGCCTTGTGTTTGTGGATATTTACTTCTGCATCGAGCGTTACTAATTTTCTTTCATTCTGTCATTTTCATCAATTCATTTTCCTTTGGTGTATTCTATTGTTAGTTCGTGCTCAGGTCTGATTTCTAGAGAGTTAACAAGAGCATTGTATGACTCTGGAAGGCTGCATAGTTGTTCTATGATTTCCAGCATGGCATTCAAATGTTCATGCATTTCCTGGCCTTTTTCTAGCCTCATGTTATACAGCTTGCATAGCAGATATAGTTTACTGTTCAGGTTTGAACGCTCATGCATTCTTTGTAATGCAGTCCACATACCTTTAGCTGTATTTTTTTTGTTATGTGGATGAGCTGGTCTTCTTCTAGCAGACGTATAAATGCTTTGGTTGCCTGTTCTTTTTGTCCCATTGCTCCGTGAGTCAATTGGTGGGTCTGTCTGTATTCAGTACTTGCCACAAGTCGTCTTTGCTTAGCAGTATTTCAAGCTTGAACTTCCAAAGCTGGTAGATGCTATTGTTGTGCTTTGCAGTTGCAAAATTCATATCTGTACAGTTTGCCATCTTTCAGTAGCTTGGATGTGGCTCTTGTTGACTTGCAGTATTCTGTTTAGTGTCTGGGTCCATAACCTGTTGTTTATGTGTTTAGATGAAGCACTGAGATCTCGAGGTATGCTGAATTAAGTTTTAGAAGAACATTATATCATAATAGAGCATTATACAACATACAGAGAGAATATCCTGTATATCATAGATAAGTATGCATATAGAAAACTAACATAGACTAGCATTGCACTACAGCTCCTTCTACTGCTCAAAAGACATAAATACATCTCAGTAGTACAATTAGTACATGGGAAAAAAAGAAAATAGCACTGCGGTTCAAACTCAAAAATTATTCCTAAAATGTGAGAAAAAATAGTATGAAACGTGAAATTGTCACAAAGTAATAAACAATTTTGTTGTCATACACAACACCTGTGTTGCACAATGCCTGTTCTGATGATAGTAAGAAAAAGCTCCAGGTCTAATGGTCTAGACACCATAAACCATAATAAACATAGAAAAAAAATGTTAAAGAAAAATAGAAAAAAATCCTATGTTAAATCTCACAAGTGATGTACACATCCCTCTTAATCTACATAACCATATGTGAAGTCCATTACTTCTTGATACAATAAAGTCCTTGAAATATGTGAGGATATATCTTCCAACTTTTATAATCAACACCACGTTGGTGAATGCATAAACAATTAGTGAATCAGTGCTCTCCGGTCTACACCGTGCTCAAAGATAAGATCTGGCCGCACTCACCGACTCCTATTGCTCATCATATTTCCGAGGAACAATTGGCGCTTTGTTGATATATATAGAATCAAATCCTCTCCTTTGTTTTTAATCCGACAATAAATTGGGGTAAATTATCTACAGTGACTTCTGCGCGTTTGATTAATCTAAGAAAACTGGGCGTTTCTCCGTACAGCTGCTCACTTAAATTGGCTGCATGAGCCTGCATTAATATACGCGTTACGTCTAATTGACTTCATCAGGAAGCTTCCTGATGAAGTCAATTAGACGTAACGCGTAGAAGCTGAGTCAGTGACGTCAGAACGCTTGGAGAGAAAGAGGAGGACAGATCTGACATACAGGAATGTGATTCTGATACGCGATTGTATTCGTTTTTAAGTGAGTGTATTTTTTTAAATAAAATCTTTTTATGCATACGGGGTGCACTATGATTTCTACTTCTGTCTTTTAGAGATCTTTTTGAGATGAAGTTGGGCTGTCGGTAGAGGAGAAAAACGTTAAAATCAGGATTGGTCTCATCCTAAGGAAGGAAGATCACAGCTTCAAATAGTGTGAGGAAGGAGTTTTACCCTATAAAAAGCACTTTGAGACCCAAGGGTCTGAACACGGAGGTGAAAGGCTTTTTTATCAGAGCACTGGTGTTTATGAGCACTTCAGCAAAAAATACACACAAGAAAGTACAAGAGTGGGCAGAGTGACGCACAAACAAAGACTAAGACAACACTTTTTTTTTTTTTGAGAGCTGCCTGCGTTAAATTAATTTATGGACACTTTGTTTCAATTATGTGTTTTACACACTGACACAGGAGGTTTGCTACTTTATTAGTCATTTGGAGTTTTTTTTAGAGTATCACCTTGTGATTTACACAAACAGTTGACTAGAAGATTTCATTTGGAAAATATTTGAAAAATATTATATATACATATTTTTTTTTCTTTTCTACCCAATAGTATTGTTCGCTATAATATTTGGTTTTTGCACATATTTGTTTGCTTTTTGGGTGATAGCCCCGCTTTACATGTTTGAATGAATAAATTGGGGTAGATAACTCCCAACTCTGCCTTATCTTTCCAAAATCGTGTAACACTATTATTCCTCCATCTTCCACCTTCTCTTGTGCTCAGAGAGAGAAAAAAAAGGCTTCCCATAGTGTAGTATGTCAGAATAAATTTATTTAAAACGATTAAAATGCATTAACAATTAAAATAAGGCAATTGCACATGGATTGTGTCCACTGGAGCTCCTGTCTCTATGATTGTAATGCTCGCATAGATCCGCCCACCTGATGCATTTCGTCACTATTGACTTCCTCTGAGGCGACGGTCTGCATTAGAGCATTACAAACTCCTTTCCTCTTTTATATTATTCATAATGGTAATCAAATTCCTGCCACTAGGTGTCACCCCATTCAGGCTGCATTCTAGTGTGTTTCAAACTAGACTCCATAATATATACATACAAATAAAATCTTACAATACATAATAACATTTAGGAGAGTCGAGGAGGATGCATACACGGGATATTCAATGGATACATGATTTAAATTAATTCCAGTCCTGAACAAACTGGATCTAATATATCTATATATAAAATTGGCAAAAACAAAATGTTAAAATATGTAGTAACAAAAGAGGGGGGTCCATGTTAAACAAGGGGAACCATAAAAACCGTATGCTAAAAAAGGGACCAAGGCTAAGATATATGAAGGATGGTGTGGGAAATGTATATAAACATTGATTCCTACATAATGAATGGAGAATACCAGAGGGATATCCAATAATTCCTACATAATAGATGGAGAACACCAGAGGGATATCCATAAATCTCTAAAACAGACAGTCTTCATAGAATGCATAATAGTATATGTAAACTTCTAATGTGAATAACAAAATTATACAAAACACAATAACTTAGGTATATGAAGGATGGTGTGGGAAAAGTCATACTATAGCTAAAAACGAAGTTTATATAATGCCAAATTACGTTTATGCCTATAAAATAATAAATGGGAGGACACCAAAAAGATGTCCATATAACTCTATATCAAACAATCTTAATAGATTGCATAAACTTCTACTGAAAAAACCATAAACCGGTACAAAGCAAAATGCTACAAAGGAACAATAACTAAGACATATAGAGGATGGTGTGGGAAATGTTTTAGTATAACTTATAAACATAGTGTGGAAAATGTTTACTTTATGTATACCGTATATGATAAATAGGGAACATAAAGCTCTGTATCAAACAAACTATAATTGCATGGTGGTGCATGAACCTTTTAATGCACTAGGACAAGTAATGGGGAAATAATGAAACCATCTAAAAACACTTAAATAATTATATGCGATTATACCAATCAATCATTCCTTAAAAAACAGTTCAAATCCAGTTCGATGTTCAAACCGCTAGGGACCATAGTGTCTAACAAATATATCCGCTTTGTTTCTCTTTGAGAGATTTCTCTTTTTAAATTATTCCCTCTCCAGTATTTCATTTTAGACCCGATGGATCCTTGTTGTGGCACAGTTTAAAATGTTTAGATACACTATGTTTAGTGAACCCATTTTTAATATTATTAATGTGTTCCTGTATCCGAATCTTAAGCTGTCTCGTGGTCCTCCCCACGTATTGTTGCCCACACGGGCATTCGAGCAAGTATATGACATGCGTTGTTCCACAGGAAATACATTCGTTTATATTAAACCTCTTACAATTTGTATTAGACTGGAATTTTGTTATTTTTCTTTTTTGTTTTGTTAAGCGGCATCCTACACATCTCCCACACGGATAAAATCCTATTCCATTAAACAATGTCAGTGGTTTTTTTGGGTGGGTTCTATAACATTATGCACCAATTTGTCCTTTAATGCGGGTGCTCTTCTATAAATGACATTTGGTTTGCTTGGTAAGATAGGTCTTAGTATTTTGTCCATCATTAAAATATTCCAATGTTTAACCATAATCTGCTCTAATTCTTTATAATGAATTGAATAATCTGTAACAAAAGTAATAGTATATTCCTTATTATTTCTATTTCTTGTTTTTAATAATTCACCTCCTATTAGTTTTACCTATTTTTTTTTCCCATCTGGCCATAAATAAATTTGCTACACTGGGGGTGAATTTAGCACCCATAGCAACACCTCTGTGTTGGAGATAATAAAAAATACATTACTAGTATTCTTACGGTGGACGGTAACAGATATTTATATTCTTTTTTATTTAAAAATCGCTTTTTTCCATCCATCTTTCAACAGTTTCTCTTATTCCTACTTATATTTACTAGTGGGATCATTACATAATTTTTTATAGGTATCCTCATCTCCCAATATTCAAGCCCTCTCCTCCCCCTTTATCTGCGGGTCTGATTATTATATCCTTCTTGCTCTCCAAACTTTTTATTCCACAGCTGATGTAATCCTTATCTCGTATATGCTGGAATTTCATTTCTCGTATCTCTGCTTCTACCAGGGGTTTGAAAACTTCGATGTGATGATTCAAACTGTTTTGTGGATTGAAAACAGAATTTGTCTTTAATGTTGTATGAACAAATCTATCCAATATTTCTCCTCTGTTCCCTCATACCATTGAAAAAGGAAAAAAGCACAGCGCTCTCTTAAGGATGTGGGGTGTGTGTGGGTGCATTCAATTTGGATTGCTGCTCCGGAAACTGTGGACATAAAAATGGAGCAATAGGAGCGCAAATCCAGGAAGTATGAATGGGTGTCAGATATCCGGGCGAGGGGGGCCCCGATGGGATTCTGGCGATGCAAGGAATGTTGTGAAGAAGTGTTCAATATATGATGTCTCCAGCTGAGGACTTGAGGACTTGAGGGCAAAGCAGGGCAGGTCCTAGTGTTTGGCCGTGACGGCTGGAGTGGGAATCATCGGGTGTGTGTAGTGAACCCAGGGATGGAATAATTGAGTGATGACCAGATGTGAACCTGGGGCTGTGTGTGCCGGGGGAGCGGCTACCTCTGATCTTAGCCGTGGAGTATTAGGAGGTGGTGGAGTGAAAGTGGCAGAGGGCTGGAGAAGGATGTGCACGGGGCGGTGGTGAGGGAGCAACGCGTTTCGAGGAGATCCTCGCCCGGATCTCTGACACCTAAAACACAAGGTGTCCCCACACCATTCACGCTTCCTGGATTTGCGCTCCTATTGCTTCATTTTTTCCCCTCTTACCATTGAACCTTGTGAATTAGAATAATATCTTTTTATATTTAACTTTCTAACAAATGTATTCAAATCTATATAGGTGTCAAATTTGTTTAAATGTTTTACTGGTGCAAACCTAAGGCCTAAATCCAACACTCTATTTTCCTGCTCCGTTAAGGGCGTGGAACTAAGGTTAAAAATTCCCTTACCAGTTAGTCCCATTTTCTTCTTGCTCCGTACTCTCTTACCTCCCCTACACCCCCTTCTCTTCCTCTGGTTTCTCTCTTCCATGGTCTGGGTGGGAAATTTCTTCAGTGGTGCCATCCATTGTTCCCATGCTCTCTGCGCCAATGATTCCCTCTTCTTTTTATATTTGGTTTCCAAAAATTCTCTCTCCCTTCTCCTCTCTCTCTCTCTCATATGCTAATAATACTTTGGGGCCCATTGTCTCTCCTGTGTATGTCCCCTGGTGCTTAATGGGCGTGTATTCCGTCCCCATTCTAAAAAATCATTACTATCTTGACCCTGTTCTCTCATATTAGATCTATCATTTTCATGTTCTAATAGCGGATGGTATCTTTATGTTCTAATAGGGGATAGCATTTGCTGGTGTGTTTCCAATAAATGGCACCAAAGTTAATAAGGGGGTTGGAGGACCTAAGCTACAAAAAAGTGTACTTATTCTCTCTGGAGAAGGTGTTTAATAGAGGATATGATCTCATTCTACAAATTTTTGAATGGTGACTGTTTGTAATACCCCCTTGCTTGACCTCTGGGTGTATTCTAGGATCTCAACTGCAGAGTAAGTCTGTTATGTTAATTGTTTGGGGATCAGTCTTGCAGCTCAGTCTCTAACGCCCTGTATTTCTAGAGACTAAGAGGGAGCTGCATCACATCATACCCCGTAGTGTGGTGGGGGTAGCTTCAGATGGTCCGCAACTGTGCGGGTATACCTGCATATAGTCACTCAATGCAGTACAATACCTGTATACTGCAGGGTTATGGTACTAGAGATAGTTCAGAGAGTCATATAGCAACGGTAGCAAGTAGATAATACAAAGCCTCACTTATTGGCAATGCAGGATAATAACTGGTCACAGTAGTAGTAGCTTGAGGCCTGAAATGTCATAGGAAACAGTATATAGCAGATTGCTCCTTCAGGGTTAATGGTAAACACACAGTGGTACTTCAATTAACACAGCTCTCTTCAGAGGAAGATCCCCACTGGGACATAGCCCATATACTTGCGGTTCTTGCGGTTCTGGTGTCCCAGAGGTGGTGAGCCCAACAGGGGTAAGTATAGCCTTAGTGGATAGGGTCCGGATCGAGGTCAGGAGAGGACAACTGAATAGGTCAGCATCCTGCTACAAACAACAGAAGGATGCCGATCTATTAGCGAGCAGCAGCTTTATGCCGACTGCTCGAACGAGTTGGGGCGGAGTCCCGAGTTGCGTCTGCGCAGTCCGCGGTTGCCGTACGGAGGTGAGAGGAGGCGGATCTCCGAGGTGCTCCGATTCTCTGACGCGAGCACACTCGGCCCCGAGTAGAGGGAATCTCCCTATGCGCTTGCATAGTCCGTCTAAGGGATGCCAGAGAGGTCCTGATCCAGGAACCAACGTCACACTGTTCTGTCCCTGCTGCCCTGTGGCCCGTGTATAGCTTGACATTCATCTAAAACCTCCTATTCTGCAGCTAGACTGAATGATGCTTTATTGACAAAACAGGGCGGGGTGAAACTGGTGTAAGAAGAACAGGATAACATACAATCAATATATGAAACATATAAAAATAATGTCAGCTTACAAATACAGAGCAAAACAAGTCCATCCATTCTATCAATGCTGCCTAAGGGGGATGTGTGCACTTTCCTCCAGACACATGCTTAGGATGGCAGTGGTTTCTCTTCTCCTCTGTTCTAAAATGGAGGCTGAATCTATAGTGTCTGCATGATTAGCGTGGCTGTAATAGAGGTGCAGAGTTTAAGGAGCCCCAGTTTTTCACCAGAGCTCCCGATGGTGGAGATGGGTTTCGCTGCAGGGCAAATCCCAGGTTGCGACCCTCTAACACACAGGTGCAGACACAGCTGACAGAACTACAGAGGCTGTAAACAGTTATAGAACTGAAATAGGGTATTCAGAGGCAGAGAAAAAGGCTGGTACAATTAAAAGTTTTAGAAAGGAAAAGTCCAATGTTGAAGCTCTCTGGGGGGTTAACCTGTCCTGCAGCAGCTCCCGTGGGGACACATTTTTGGCAGAAAACACCTCACAAAAACATCTCACATACACTCTGAAAAGTAAGGTTATCTCCCCTCGTAATACCAGTATTTCCCCCGGCACACGACCTAACATACCCTTGCTCTTCTCCATCAACCTCCAACACCATCTCCCACACACTAAGGGCTTGTTCACATGGTGTCCGGATTCTGTCCAGACCAGAACAGTTTGCTCCTGCACTAAAAGCGCATCACAATGTATCCCTATGTGTTTTACAGGCTCCAGTTCACACGAGTGCAGTGCTTTCCATTCTGGACAGAAAAAAATACTGCATGTCACATTTTCTCTGGTCTGGAATGCACCGGAGCATGCACGAACGCGTCAAGAACGCAACGAAAACGAGCCGGAAATGCACCGCACTGCAGCTAACTGAAAAATAGTGTATTCTTGCTCCACTTTTGATGAAGGCCGGAAGTGACCTCAAGAATCTGCATACTGACAGCCCCGCCCCCCAAAAAAACTGGAACGCTCCCGGTACGCGGTAAAAACGTGCCAAAGACGCGATGCACGCATTGCACAGCATATGCAGATCTGCTCCAGATCTGGACCAGAAAATTATGTGAACAAGCCCTAAAACATATGAGACCACCATGCACAAACTATTCCTGAAATTACAAAACCTGGCCTTTGATAAAAACCTACAATGGTGGGACATTACGTTCCTCTGCAAATACTCAGACCTTAAAATTTCACCCAGGGGGCTACAAATAAAAAAACACTGTGACTTCCTTGATGATGATGATCTAAGAAAAAAGTGGCAATGGGTAGCCGAGTTCGGTACTACAAAATGGATCGAATTCATAATAGAACAGCGAGAAAGAAAAATTAAAAATGTAATACCCCAAATCGAATAATTAAAAAACAGCATGAGTAATGAATTTGGTACCTCACTCCTCTTTCCCAAATGGTTATCCACCTTAGACAAAAACAAAACTGAACATGAAGACAACATCACCCAAGGTAAATCCAAAGAATTACACAAAGACCAAACTGATTATGCAGAAGATAGGGTGTTCAACTGGAAGAATGCCACTCATACTCACCACCACCACCACCACCACGTATGTCATTATTACCCAACCCCTCTGACCACATTGCGAGACTTACTTGGAATGAACCCTCAGCCAAATACATCCAGCCCACACAGTCCTCCACTATGGCCGGGTGC
>NW_017307386.1:103976-135572 GCF_000935625.1 Nanorana parkeri
CCTCCAGTGAAAAACCATCACAACCATGAAACAAATAACAGGGCCATCCTCAGAAACAAAGAATTGCCACACATACACAACCCATTCCCACTTGGGCCCCCAGAAGAAGATGCTAACACTAATCACCCTTTCTCCCCGTTGCCGTCTACCGCCAGAAAAACAGAACTCAAACAGTCTACAGGGAAAATATTCAACCCTCTCTTGACCACATCTTGACCCCACACGAGGAATCCCTACTAAAGAAAGGCCTCAATTTTGCACCTGATATCAAACCAAATTCCTTCAGGTTATTCACAGATTTGAATAAATTAATTCACCACCTGACTCTCAAAAGACACAACAAAGACACGCCATCAGACATTAAGGATGAACCAGGCCCAAGCAACACTACCTACCAGACCCCCGTGACAGTGATATAGATAGAGATATCCTGGCTATCATAGAGGAACTATAAGACCCCCTCCCACCCACCAGACTTCCTATTGAGGACCTGTACAACCCAAATATCCCACACACACCTCACTCCATCCCCCTTCCAATTTTTATCCACATAAATCAAAAGGATCATACATTAAAACCTTTTATCAAGTCACCTACGCTGAATTCGTGAAACTATGCGACACTCAAGAGCCAAAACAACCCCTTCGCTAAACACCTGATCTATTATGGCCATAGACGATATTCTCATCATATGGGGTGGACTACCTGACACCATCAACGATTTCTTTACACATTGCAATACCAATTCCTCAGGTTTACAGTTCACCTATGTCAATGATAGTCTTAAACTGTTTTTTGTAGACCTAGAACTCTCCCACATTAACAAGACCATCATTACCAAAACGCATTTCAAGCCTACTGCCGGCAGTGCGTTCCTCCACTTTAAAAGCTGCCACCATCCCCTGTGAAAATGGAACATCCCGAAGGGTCAGTTCTGGAGATTAAATAAGAACTGCACTAAAAAAGACGATTATCTTAGACAAGGCCACCTACTTAGAGATAAATTCATTGAGAAGGGTTACCCAAAAAACCTCATCACCAAGGCCCAAGATTATGTCACCACACAAAACGTAGTACCCAAACGCAAAAAAATACAGAATCCACAAGAAAATGCAGTACGTTTCATTACCCCTTTCAACAGCAGATTCAAGGCCATTTAATCCCTCCTGAAAACTAATTGGCACCCACTCCTGTGCAATCCTAGATTGGGCCCAATACTCCCACCTAAACCATCCGTGGTTTTCAAGAGCCAGAAGCATCAAAAACATATTGGCACCCTGCAAATTATCCACCAACAAATCCAAACCCAAATGCACATTCCTCTTAAATAATAGGATAGGAGTCTAAAAATGTTTTTAAAAAAGCCAGTGTCTCACTTGCCAGTTCATTTTGCACGGTCAATCCACATTCCCAGACAGCTCTGGTAACAAATTCCCCATTCAACAATTCATCACTTGTGCCTACAATTACATAGTTTACGGCCTTAAATGCTGCAGCGATCTCCTCTGCATAGGTCACACAATTCGCCCCCTATGCAAACGGATCGGGGAACACAGAATCCATAAAAAGACTCCCAACACAGTCTACAAAACAATGTTTACATCCCTCTCCTCCACCAAAAAGAACATTGGGAACACCCCATCACAAATCCTTTCTTAAATGGAAAATAAGAAGTCCAACTAGTTTCGTGACATCCCAGCCCGTTGTCACACATTCATAGCAAGAGGAATAGCTTGTCCTCCATTTGCAAGTGTACATTCTTTCCTATCCATCACACCTGTCTCGCGGCACACCTCCGCCAAGCACCGCCCCTCTGTGATGCTCCCCCTCCTCTCACCATTTCGAAAACTCCCGCCAGAACACCTCTCCCCTTACCTCGGCTTGACAAAGAAGAACAAATCTTCGAAACACGTTGCCGCAAACACACCTGACACACCGCTCGTACTCTGGGCTGACTCCATGTCGATGAATGGCCTGTCTCTTATCTCCCCACTGTCACTCTCCTCCACCTGCACAATACGATCAAGTTGCCTCCTCGCTTCTCCGCTCCTGCAACGGGACATGGTGAGAGCGCAACTTCTTGATCACCTCACACACGCCATTCAGGCGGCTTGCCCTCAGTCCGTTGGCACATCCAGACCATCTCCTTTGTCTCACGACCAGTTCCATCATACCCCCTCCCCCACATCACCGCCGGGCCAACACACTGAGACACCCAGAACTCACCACTGGTCGGCTCACTCACAGGCAGACCCTGGATGGTTAAAAGCATACCGGTCGTGCAACTTTTCCTCATCGATGACATCACATCACCAGTAACTTCATGGTGAGTCTCTACATATCAAACATGTAACAGTTTCACTCCTCAATTTTTACCTGTACCATCATTATTTCCCATTACCTTGGTTCCCATCAACATCAACCGCGAGGCGAACCAGTTACCGCAACCAATCAACAACACCAATCCGGCAAAGTCACCACACTGGACCTTATCCATCCTCCTCTACAAGTAAATACTAGACTACCTACATTCTGCATCCCAACTCACCCACAGAAATTTGCGTGGTTGCGGCGCTTCTTCCTCCTTTTTTGTTTGGTTTGTTACAAGGGATGCAGGATTGTTGCAGTGACAGACAAAAAAGTATAATAGAACACAGAGGTTCATGCACTGGTACAGGATACACTGAAGAGAGTTGCAATGCACGGATACTGGGTTCAGTGACACACAGGGAATGCACATTACACTATGGTTCACTTGGGGTATGTGATAACCATGCACTGATACTGGATACACTGATGAGTTGTAGAGCAGCTCTTCTAGCTTCAGTAACACACAGGGAAGAAGACTGGTACCACTCATGTGATAGTCACACAGTTATACAGAGAAAGAGGTGCATTTCACAGTGGTACAGGAACACTTACAGCCATTGGCGGAACTACCAGGGTTGCAGCGGTCGCACATGCGACCGGGCCCTGGCATTCTACCTCTTGGGGGGGCCACCGAGGCACTGACATTCCCTTCCCAGAGGCCTTTCATGGTTACATTCCCTCTCTCTGTGACATTCCTCTGTCTCTCCTGTGGCATTCTCCCTCTCTCTGTTACCCTGTCTCTGCCTGTTACATTTCCCCCTCTCGATGTGACAACGCCAGCCTGTCTGCATGCAGCTCACCTGTGTCGCTAGCCGATTGACAGCGAGCGGAGTGCTGGCAGAGGAGGATCTATTGGTGGCAGTCTCTCCGTGACAGTCATTCTGTATGTTGCCCCTTCGAGTGTGATCTGCACCCAGGTGTCTCCTTGCCCACAACAATGCCTTTTTACCAGGTGACGGTAGCGTTGATGTACCGGAGAGTGTGCATCATTCCCAGATTACAGAGAGAGCACTCACCCACTCATCTCCCCGAAGACGAGATAGAGGGTAAGTAAAGCCTCTCTGTGGGGGTTATCCAACCCAGACTGGACGGATGCTGGGGAGGTTTATTATCAAGGGTAGGGTGTAATCCTAGAGGTGAAAAGGGGCACAGATCACCTAAGAACCCTGTGATTCTGCTATTAAGAAATAGAGGTGACAATTGTATTATATATCTAGATCTGTCTAGATCTCAGTGTGTCTGTCTGAGTATGCAATCTCTCCGCTTCATTCCCCACCCCAATTCAGCAGTTGACCCCCATCATCAATCTGTCAATAGTGTAAAACAAAAGCCCTTGAAACCATTTCATTTTGCCATGTGATGCAGATGAAGGTTGCACAATGTGGCTGTCGAAATGTTTCAACCACTTAGGGAGGGGTCTGGAAAGGAAGAAGAGAGCCTGACCCGGTAATTTCCGAGGCGCCAACATTGCCTCCCCGGGGGGGCCTTTATGGTTTCTTGCAACTGGACCCTGAGGTTTCTAGTTATGTCTCTGCTTACAGCACTGCTGAGCAGAATACACACCTCATGCCATGTAGCCATAATCGGATCCTGATTAATGGGGGTGTAATTAGATATGTCTGATAGTAATGTGAGCCATACGGGGGGGGCATTACTAATAATAGATACTAATACTCATTAATAGATACTATTACTATCAGACATATCTAATTACACAGGATCCGATTATGGCTATACGGCAGAAACTACCGCTCCTAGTGGATTTGGCTCTAAACCAGGCATGGATCTCAGAAGGGGTAGCTGAATGCTGTATATCAGATGTCCCCATATACCATTTATTTACGGATTGCCCAAGATACATAAGGGAATAAAGAAAAAAATAAAATGGCACTGCGCTTCACAAACTCAAAAAATATTCTTAAGATGTGAGACAAATAGTATAAATTGTAAAATTGTCACCAAGTGATGAAACAATTTTGTGTTATACACAACACCTGTTTTGCACAATGCCTGTGCTAATAGTTCAGAAACAAATCTTGGTCTCATGGTCAAGACCAGTGGATCTCAACCTGTGTAATCTCAGGGCCCACATTTGTCCTTGGATATTAAGTCACGACCCAAGTCATGCCACATTGGAGCGCACGGTATTGCGGTTCCGCATGTTCCGGTGTGGGCAATCAAACTGTTGGCAGGAGGTGAGTTTGGGGTGCCATTCAAATATATAATGGACTGCTGTGCTGTGACGGAGCTCCATCCATATGTGCATTGCTTGTACATCTCCCTTGCGTGCCCTGTAGAGGTGCCAGAAGCCAGAATGTGACATTACTCCGGTCCAGGCATCTCTACATGGCACCCAAGGGAGTTGTAAGCAATGCTGGTATGGATGGAGCTCCCTTGCAGCCATACCTCCAGCCCACTCCATCTCAAGCTGAGACTCTGCACCGGGCAGCATATTTTGAATGGTTACTTGGTGCAAGAACTGACAGTGCTGTGCAAGGAGGAGGCTGAGGAACTCCTCACGTAGTGCAGTGGAGGGCACGCGGCAACCCACTGAACATGGGATCGCGACCCACTTTTGGGTCACAACCCACTAGTTGAGAATCATGGCTCTAGACACTATAAACCATAATAAACATAGAAAAAAAAAACATGTGCTAGTACATCTCATAAAATGTGTACATATAGAAAATCCTGTGTTAAATCTCCCAAGTGATGTACAACTCCCACTTAATCTACATATCCATATGAAGTCCATTTTTTCTTGATACAATGAAGTCCTTGAAATATGCAAAGATATATCTTCCAACTTTTATAATAAACACCACGTCCGTGAATACATAAACAATTAGTGAATTGTTATCCATAACATCTCTCTGTTCATTCTCTAGATTTTCATCCTTTGTTAATGGCCATAACACAGCTTCCAAACCTAATTTTTTAGTTTTTTTTTTTCTATTAAGATTGTTTGATATAGTTATATGGACATATAACTATATAATTTCCCACACCATCCTTCATATACAGGTGAAACTCGAATAATTAGAATATCGTGCAAAGGTAATTGCAGTAAGTGCTGCAAAAGGGGCCCAAACCAAGTACATATGCATGCTTGTACTTTTCAGAGGTCCGATATTGTTCTATGTACAATCCTTGTTTTATTGATTGCATGTAATAATCTACTTTTTTGAGGTTGTGGATTTGGGGTTCTTGGGGTTTTCATGAGCTGTAAGCCATAATCATCACAATTATGACAAATCACGGCTTGAATTATCTTGCTTTGCATGTAATGAGTCTATCTCATATATTAGTTTCACCTTTTAAGTTGCATTAGTGAAATAAATGAACTTTGCACGATATTCTAATTATTCGAGTTTCACCTGTATCTTAGCCACGTTCCCTTTGTAGCATACAGCTTATATGGTTCTCTTTTTTAACATGGACCTCCCCTCCCCCCCTCTTTTGTTACTACATTTTTTAACATTTTGTTTTTGCCTATTTTACATATAGATATATTAGATCCAATTTGTTCAGGATTGGAATTAATTTGCATCATGTATCCATTGAATATCCCGTGTATGCATCATCCTCGACTCTCCTAAATGTTAAATGTTTTTATGTATTGTAATATTTTCTTTGTATGTATATATTATGGACTCTAGTTTGAAACGGTTTTAGGAGATTATACACACTAGAATGCAGTCTGAATGGGGTTACACCTAGTGGCAGGAATTTGATTACCATTATGTGTGGTATAAAAGAGGAAAGGAGTTTGTAATGCTCGTATGCAGACCGTTGCCTCAGAGGAAGTTAATAGTGACAAAATGCATCAGGTGGGCGGATCCATGCAAGCATTCATAGAGACAGGAGCTCCAGTGGATCCATGTGCAATTGCCTTATTTTAATTGTAAGTGCATTTTAATCGTTCTAAATAAATTTATTCTGACATACTACACTATGGGAAGCCTTTTTTCGCTCTCTGAGCACAAGAGTAGGTGGAAGATGGAGGAATAGTTTAATACGGTTTTGGAAAGATAAGCCAGAGCTGGGAGGAATCTACCCCAATCTATTGTCGGATTAAAAACAAAGGAGAGGATTTGGTTCTATTTATATCAACTAAGCGCTAATTGTTCATCTGAAATATGGTGAGCAATAGGAGTTGGTGAGTGCGGCCAGATGTTATCTTTGAGCATGGTGGAGACTGGATAGCACTGATTCACTAATTGTTTATGTATTCACGCATGTGGTGTTGATTATTAAAGTTGGAAGATATATCCTCACATATTTCAAGGACTTTATTGTATCAAGAATTAATGGACTTCACATATGGTTATGTAGATTAAATGGGAGTTGTATATCACTTGTGAGATTTAACACAGGATTTTCTATATCTACACATTTTATGAGATGTACTGGCATGATATGTGGCTTGATCCTTATCACTATGTTGCCCTGATGAAGGGATCCTGCGTGGCCCCGAAACGTTGGCTTGATTGATATATGCAACGCTACATCACAATAAATAAATATAAGGATTTTATGTGAAACCTCCTGAGTGCTGGTGATCTCTCTTCTATACAAATCTGTTGTGCACTGTGCCATCCATGATATCACTGCGGGCACCACTACTGAATCCATGGTCGTGAATGCTGTAAGGAGTGCTGAGGACACATCCGTTCATCTATATTCTCAATAAACATGGATATCAAAATTCTTTGTAAGGTCCTCACTACTCATATCAACCAGTTATTAGGGAGTTTGATTAAGAAAGATCAGGTTGGCTTTATGACCTCTAGAAAGGCCGGTGATGGCATTCATAGAGCCTTGCACTTCATTTATTTGGCTGTCTCGCTCACAGGAAATTATGCTATTATCTTTGGATATTTCCAAGGCTTTTGCCAGGCTGACATGGCCTTATATTTTTGAGGCCATTATTGAGGTGTTGGCACTCATTTCTTGTCATGGATTAAAGCCCTATACTTTTCTCCCTAAGCCAAGCTTAAATGCTGTGGCTTTGAATCTTCTGTTTCCAATTGATCAGGGCACACCTCAGGTCCTCCTGTCACCTGTTTTTTTTACCCTGGCTCTTGAGCCTTTGGTGGAATACATCAGGTCTCACCCTGATATTCGTGGCCTTAAAGTGGTGGGTGTGCACCACAAAGTGTCCCTTTTTGCTGACGACATCCTTCTGACATTGACTTGTCCTCATTTATCCCTTCCAAACCTCTTTAAAGCCCTGTTTGACATAGTTACATAGTTAGTCAGGTTGAAAAAAAACACAAGTCCATCCAGTTCAACCTATAGAGACTTTGCACTTTTTTCTGATTTGCGGGTTCATTTTTTTTTTTTTCCATATCTCTGTTGGTTGAACTCGATGGACATGTGTCTTTTTTCAACCTGACTAACTATGTAACTATCAATCTAAATCCGAGGCTCTTGGTGTCTCTTTGTTACCTAGGACTGCTGAAACTCTCTTTCCCATTTACTTGGACCTCCTCTCTTAAATACTTGGGTATCTGTCTCACCTCCTCTTACGATACCTTGTATGCAGCTGATATCCCTCTTTTCTTGAAGTCCCTCGACAACTTACGTCCTTAATGGAAGCGACACCCTATTTCCTGGATTGAAAAGAATCCATGCAGTAGAAATTACCTATTTGCCTAAATTGCTCTATGTTTTTCAAAATTGACAATTTTTATTAAAGTAGCATGTAAGTGATACATAACTGTAGGTATCAGCTAAGGCGTCAAAAAATTACTAACATTTCACCAGAAACCACATTGCATATACAATACGTTTTCTCGATTTGTTTCATTATACATCACATTATATGATTTAACCACATTTCCATTCAACTCCTTTTTATTTCGTGGCTAGGGTTTCATTAATTATAGCATGTATGTTATCATTCCGGCTTGCTTTGTCCATAGATCACAAGATCTAACCTGCTCTATGTTTTTCGATGAATGCCAATTCATATCCCTAGTCATAAACTTTTGTTTCCTGCAGCGAAAGGTCCTTTCATTTTTTGGGGGTAACTCTAGACCCAGGATAAACCAAAAAGTGCTTCATCACCCTAGATCTTGTGGTGGTATAGCTGTCCCGGACCTTCATCTTTATTATGCCGCCGCTAACATAGGTCCCCTGGCTCTTTTGCATTGAACAGTTGAATTCCCTCTCTGGGCCAGTTTAGATCTAGTTGAGCGTCATCCCACCACCATGTCATGGTGGCTATGGCTGCCGCCTGCTAACTGACCTACAGCTCTTAACCCTATTCTCTCTCATTCTTTGAAGGTGTGGAACAGCGTAAAACATTCTGGAAACTTGATATCATTGCATTTCCCTTTGCTTACTTTGATTCATTGTCCCTTTTTTTCTCCTCGTGCTTCTGATCCTGAGACATTCGCTTGGTGGGCGTGTAATGGCCTATCCAGTGTATATTCTCTTTTGACCCCTTTAGGAGTTAAATCACTCCAACAATTGTATGACTCTCATGCTGTCCCCCTTCAAGAATGGTATCGCTATCTGCAGACTAGACACTTTATTTAATCTCTGCAATTGAAACGATTGCAGAGGACCTTGGACTCTCACATTTTTGTTGCTACTAATGACTATTGCAAGATTTTGGAAGTCAACATCCTTAAGTTTTGGAGAAGTCAAGAATCGTCTTAACGATATCTTAGTAAATAAAAAAGTGACGGCTGTACTGTCTGACACGCATAATCGCTTTTTGGCGATTTGACAACCTTGGATCGACTACTCCAGACCGACGTCATTTAGCTCTCAGTTGTTGTCCATTTAGGGATTCTGTGCTTCACTCCCCTGTTCTTTCTTTCCCCTCTTTTGTACTACCCTTTCTTTTTATGTCCCTATCCCATTTACTCTTTTTTATCTTCTTGCCCTATTTTTTTCGGCTCTGTTCAAACATCCTGTATTTTTTTTTTTTTTTTTTTTTGTCCATTTGTTATTTTGCCCAATGCTAACTGAGCTGTGAGCTCTCCTTATATGGGAGTTGGAGTTGGAATTAAAAGTGCAAACTGAGAAAACGCATAGGAGGATACCTATATGTTTTCTCAGTTTGCACTTTTAATTTTGAGTACCAACCCTGTTTATTTTCTATGTGGTTGCACTGTAATGATTACTTGCATAGTAGTATTTCATTACATCTCGATACTCTTACTGTTGATTTAGAGGTTTGGTTCTACTGTGCTCTGTGTAGCACCAGTCATGCTCTGTGGTACATGAGCCTTACTTTTGTTAATTTCAATGTCAATTTCAATAAAAAATTATTGTGAAAGAAAACACAAAAAACAGGGGGTCCAGCAGCTAGTTTACTGACTTGTTGCTCGAACCCTGAGCAACATGTGAACTAACACTATTAAGAAGAGGCAGAGAGTAGATTAGCTGAAGGTCTGCGACCTGCAACGAGCTGGAAGTTGCTATGGGTTACCGCAACTCAGCAATCTTCTTGTCTAGGGATATTTTTACTCACATTGCCCATTAGCACTTACAGCCCTCTATGGTGGTCGAGTAAAGCGATGTCCAGACTGTAGATATGATGCTGATAACTTTTATTGTAGAACTTCAAGGAGAGAGTTTGAGGGTCAGGATCATCCAGATAGATGTAGACTCCTTTAAATGGCAGAGTGTTGTAGCTATCTCCATTCACAGCATGAAGAACACCTGGTGCAGCAGTACTTGAGGTAAGCGTCACCAGTCATGTTCATCTTTGTCATCAGTAGTAACCACTGGTTCTCCAGACTCAGACCTCAGTGTAAGCACATGACTAGTCCCCAGGCTTCAGGCCTAGCCATCTCAGACAGTCCATAGCAGCCTCCCCACAGGCAGGGCCCGGGGGTTGAAGAGAAGAGCTCAAATGCTCCACCCCAAGTATTTATCTCCTCCCCAGCATGCACCACTGGCCATTAGCCTCACAGTGATTGGCTGGAGAGAGATACCTACTCATTGCGCTGGCCCTGACCATATTGCTCAGTCTACCCCAAAACCTGGATGCATTTCCTCGCTAGGAACAGATCACACTTTAAAGGCTGACCATGTTTCATGTTACACCCATATTTAGGGTATAACCTGTAACATGAAACAGGATCAGATTGCAACCCCCCCCCCCCCCCTCTCCGCAGGCTGCTAAACTTTTTTTGAAAGTTGAGCAGCTGTGTATGGCTACCAACACAGCCACGACACCCATCCACAGGAGGGAGGAACTACAAACCCTGTTCTGTGTGTGTGTGAGCGCCCCCTGTTCTGCATGTGTGCCCCCTGACTACAAATCCCACTTATGCATTATACATTAATGCAGAATAATATGAAGCTACATAAACACACAAAACAGGGGGGCACACATACACACAGAACAGGGGGGCACACATACACACAGGACAGGGGGCACACACACACAGAACAGGGGGCACATACACATAACAGGGGGCACACATACACACAGAACAGGTGGCACACATACACACAGAACAGGGGGCACACATACACACAGAACAGGGGGCACACATACACACAGAAAAGGGGGGCACAAACACAGAACAGGGGGCACACATACACACAGAACAGGGGGCACACACACAGAACAGTGGGCACACATACATACCTTGCAGCTCCACAGTACTGTGCATATCAGAGAACAGGGGCAGGCATCTCACAAACGCTCCTCCTACAGTCCACACACTGGCCAGGAGGACTTACTACAAGGCACTGACATCCATGACACAGCTCTCAGGTAGATCAGCTACACAGCACACAGCAGGGGGCGGGGACTCCTCTCAAATGCTCTTCCTTCATTCCAGACGCTGGCCGGGAGAACTCATGCCAGGGGTGACAGTTACGGGCAGCGCTCGCAGCAGAGAACAGGGGGCGGGGTTCGTTTTACACTAACGGGAGCGCAGTCCATCCACCAGGTTACATGATTTTTCGCGCCCTACTCCTCTGGCGCCCTCAGGCAGCCGCTTGTGTTGCCTTGCACTTGCGCCGGGCCTGTTGGCCAGGGTACACCCAGCAGCAGACAGATACAAATGATGAAAGATTGATTAGGGGAAACCAAATGAACATAGACTACAAATCAGCATCAGACTGCTTACAATCTGAAAATACTAAATTTAATAGCACTCCTGCCTACAAGGTGTTACATTCATTTTATTTTTATTGTGACAAATAACATATATGCTGACTTTCACTGGTCTTTTGCGAGTGAATACATCACCCCTCTTTTCTGTCCTCTGGTGTCATTTAGATAATGCTCAAGGTTGTTGCACTCTTCTCTTGTTTTTTAATTATCTTTACAGCTTGTTTTCCTCTGCTTGCATACAAGAGCAGCACACCAAAAACATCCAATACCTCTCCCCCTTGGGAACCCTGTTTCAGTGCACTGAGGGATTTTTACTGTTTTATTTTTATTGTGTATCTCCAAAAGATTGCTTAGAATTTTGGTAAATCCAATACTTGAACATTTACGTTAAAATAATACAAAGTAATGAAAATATTAACAAGGACATAATCTTTCTAATACAACCTAAATCCTTGTGTATTATAGAGCTCAATAACATACCTGAGACATCCAAAAACATTTAAGCTGAAAGAAAGTCTGGCACACCTACAGCAATAATAGCAGCATTATATCAGCATTATCCTTGATGATCCATGTTACATAGTTACATAGTATTTGAGGTTGAATAAAGACATTAGTCCATCAAGTCCAACCTATTAGGATCTCATTCTAGGAGTACCTGTACCCCTGTATATTACGGTCCCTTAAGAAATCGTCCAAAAGTTTCTTGAACAATTCCACATTATTTGCTGAAATCACCGCCTGTGGCAGTGAGTTCCAGACCCTAACTGATCTTACTGTGAAGAACCCCCTTCGCCCCTTGTGCTGGAATTTTTTTTCCACCAATTTTAGGTGGTGGCCTCTAGTTTTTGTAATGGAGTTAATTTTAAACAGTTTATCGCTAATGTTGCTACCACCATTGAACATTTTGTACATGGAGATCATATCCCCCCTTAATCTCCTCACCTCCAATGTGAACATGTTTAAATTTAGTAGCCTTGTCTCGTAGCTCTGGTCCTCCATACCCCTAATTAGTTTGGTTGCCCTCCGCTGGACTTTTTCCAACTCAAGGACATCTTTTCTTAGTACTGGTGACCAGAACTGGACCGCGTACTCCAGATGAGGTCGAACCAATGATCTATAAAGTGGCAAAATTATAGACTTGTCCCTGCAATACATCCCCTTTTTAATACAGGACAAGACCCTGCTAGCTTTGTTTACAGCAGCCTGGCACTGCAAACTACCTTTCAGTTTGTGGTCTACAATGACCCCCAAATCCTTCTCCATTTCTGACTTCCCTAGCGGCATACCCATAATTGTATAACCCATTTGTTTATTTTTAATTCCAAAGTGCATTACTTTGCATTTATCGACATTAAACCTCATCTGCCACATTAATGCCCACTCCCCTATTTTATCCAGGTCCTCCTGTAATGTTATAATGTCTAAGTCCGTGTCTATTACCCTCCCAATTTTGGTGTCATCCGCAAACACGGAAATATTGCTGTTAACACCCTCCCCGATGTCATTAATAAATAAGTTGAACAATATGGGACCCAGTTGAACAATATGGGACCCAGTTGAACAATATTATATTACCAAACCACCTGCATGATTTACACAGCAATATAACTTATTAGCAGCTACTGTCCCAGGAGGGTATCAGCACAGTGATCATGTGTATATATAGCAACAAAAGCTTGGTATAAACACTGGGAAGGAGAGCCCATACTAAGTCTATTGTTTTGAACTGGGCAGAACAGTGTTTCAGTGGTTGATGAAGCTTCACTCTTGCCGATACCAATTACCAATCTTTTTTCTTAAAGGGATATGTGACATTTTTTTCTAAAACAATACAGACTAATGATTTTAGGGCAGTTTCTCACCAGGGATAAATACAGATGTCACCCGGGCTAAATACATGTCAATGGAGCTAAATACATGTCACCAGAACTGAATACATGTCCCCAGAGCAGAATGCATGTCCCCGGAACAGAATGCATGTCCCCAGAGCAGAATACATGGTCCCAAAGCAGAAGACATCTCACCAGAGCAGAAAGCATGTCCCCAAAAGCAGAATATATGTCCCCAGCACAGAATTCATCTTACCATGCTGCCTGACTATCTCACCCGGGTGACATGTGGATCTCTGCAGGGCCCTGCGGGCAGTGCCTATGCTGTGGAGAGTGCCGGGGCTGTACTGTTCTGTGTGGGGCTGTGCATGGCTGTGCCGGGAAGCAGCAGGAGGAGATATAGAACTGGACAGGCACTGCCATGGGCAGAGACTTGCAGGTCCCTAGCAGGCTGCTGAGGTCCCTACGTGGGAACTCGGACAGACGCTGCATTTTAAAAGTTTAAAGGACCTGGTATCAGCCACGATACCGATACTAGTATAGGTAATCGGAACATCCCTAATCAAAAGCAGAGCAGCTGCCTTTTAACTTGAAAATTTCCCTAAACTGTGTATTTATGTATCTAAAGTGGGGCAGTATACTATATTTTTTTTACAATTTACAAATGTATGAAAGGTATTTGTTGGAGGGACAACCTTCAGCTCTGGATAACAGACAATCAACCTAAATCCAGAAGACTGAATACAGTAAACTCCCAGTTATCTGGGACCCACGGGGATCAGTAGATGGCGGATAACTGTAGGTTCTTGTTGCTCTCAAGCAATCAACCCCGCCCATTCATCTGCAGGCTAGATTACACAGGTGAATGGAAACAGCAGGCAGTGGACAGAAGCAATAGCCAGACTGCTATTGGCTATTTCAAATTGCAATAGCAGGCTGGCTATTGCACCTGTCCACTGAGCACCCGTCCACTGAGCAGAGGAGTGGACCTGAGAGAGAAAGTTCTGCTCCATTGCTCAGTGGGTGGGTACAATAGCCAGCCTGCTACTGTAATTTCAAATAGCCAATAGTAGGCAGCCCTGGTGACATCTGTACGCAGCCTGGTGAGATGCAAACGCAGCCCTGGTGACATCTGTACACAGCCTGGTGAGACGCAAATGCAGCCCTGGTGAGATCTGTACGTAGCCTGGTGAGACGCAAACACACCCCTGGTGAGATCTGTGCGCAGCCCTAGTGAGACGCAAACACAGCCCTGGTGAAATCTGTACGAAGCCTGGTGAGACATTATCCAAAAATCATTAGTCTGTATTGTTTTAGAAGATATGTCACATGTTCCTTTAAGAAAAAGTATCGTTAATTGGTATCCGCAAGTACCTGAGGGAAAGTACTTATACTTGGCCTCAAAAATTGGTATCAGAACATCCCTAGTTACAACAATGCTGTAGTGTAACAAGTACTTGTGTTAGTCCCTGTAGAGCCCTCTTGGATCCTAGCCTAGGCTGTACATTACACTTTGACTACTGTCAAAATTAAGTTACTTTCTGTCATTCAATTGTCAAATGGCAGACTTCAGTAGGCAGTAGAGGCTCTGGCACATACCAGTTCAATGACAAGGACACGGCTTAGCACCAGGAGGGGCAGGGCATAATCTAAACTCAAGCAGAACTGGAGCCTAAATCTAGGATCAGAGGGACCTCAGGCAGCCAAACTTGTTTAAACATTTAAAGGGCCGGTATTCTCCTTTGGATGACTGGTGGCTGCCATGTGAAAATAAATGGGCCAAGCTGCATGCATGCTCATTGGGAGCTGGATACAACCAGGAGCTTTTGATGCAAAGGCTGTGTGGTGCTGGGCAGGGTTGCACAGTGAGTATTTTAGGATTATTTTGCTAACTCTGGGCTTCACTGAGTGGGGTGGAGAGCATTAAAGAACTAAAAGTAAAATTGCCCTATAAGAGGGAACCAAAGGATGGCTCAAGCAGGAACCAAGGAAAAACTAAAAATATGCACATTTTCAAGATGTTGATGTAAGGATTGGCTTGGTGTTTTTTTCATCAGTTGCCATTCTGACCATTCATTTTTTCAATAATAAACATATTGGAAGGCATCTTGTTGTGTTTGATTTATGCAGGACATAATAAGCAGGACCAGATAGTGGTGTGTGAAATGTAAAAAGACTGTTAGCGCAAGAAATCTTATGGAAATCCTATACAAATTATTTCAAGATATAGGTAACATAACTATGCATCAGCAAACTTCAGAAACAAGCCATAGATATAGCAAAAGTAAAAGTAAAAGTAAACGTAAGTAAAAGACCAATACCTTGTAGACAGCAGGACAAACGGCAGTCTGCTGCAATCAAAAGCTATTTTGCGCAACTTAGACCTAAAAAAAGACATGACTACGGCATTTTACTTGGTTTCTATGTTAAATGTTCTTATCTACTTCCAAGAAAATGCGTGGGCTATTGGTGTGTTGGATTGCAGACAGGGCTCTTCTCCCCCAAAACCATGCTACTAGCTGATTCCACGTTTTCTATTAAATTTCCATATTTTCAAAAAAGAATTCAAACTAATTACTGCATATTAGCTTACAGAGACCACCATTATTAACTCCTTTAATTATCTTATGTATAATTTGTTTATATTACAAATTAGTTTTTTAAAAATTATAAAATTCCATCTTAAACTTTTATTGTTATTTCTCAAAACTATTTGTACATAAATTAAACGTCACACATGTTTTTTTTACTGGATCCTAAACGAAGCACATGTGACAGCGTCTGGATTTACATGTTTGCATTTGTTGATGTAAGTACACATATATATATATACAGGTGAAACTCGAAAAATTAGAATATCGTGCAAAAGTTCATTTATTTCACTAATACAACTTAAAAGGTGAAACTAATATATGAGATAGACTCATTACATGCGAACTGACTGTGCGGCCGTCACCGCAGCTCCCGGTCAGCCCACCCGGATCAGACGTGGCTCTCTAATCGGCTGCCGCACACTCCTCAAGGGGGTCCTCGGTAGACCCCAGAGGGCGGCCCTCTACAGAGCCTGATTAGAGGACCGAGGACCAACTTGAGGAACGAGCAACCGGCGATTACAGAGCCGCACCTGATGCGGGCAGGCTGACCGGCCGGCCGGGTGCAGGTGGCAGAGAGGCAGCAGAGGGATGGAGCAGTTGCGGCCACAATAGACCCCCCACAACCAGGGTCCAGGGAGCCTCACTGACCCCCAGGGAGCTCCCACTGACCACACGGGTAAGGGGACATTTTTAAAATAAAATCCGGGGACATTTTTAAATGTCGCCGGGAACATAAAAAAAAAAAAAACGATTATTGCACGATTATTTTTGTACGATGATTGAACTGTCGTTCGATTTTGGTACAACTGCCCCATCATGGACAGACCATTGTGGGTTTCAATTAGTGTTCGTTAGCAATATCGCCTTGCCGAATTTCGTCGATTGACAGAACCCATTTTCGTTTGCGCATGAGCAGTGTTCTTGTTGTGATTTTTTTTGTGCGAAAATGCCACTAATCCATCTAATTTTGTACGATTGGATAAAAGTTTTCTAGCCTGCTGGAAAGACAAAAGTCGAACGGTAGTTCAGTAATTTTGGTTGTGCACTTCCCATCAACTGTGCGATTATCGTACGTACCCTTGCATGGCGGTGGTTAAGGGTCTATTCACACTGCGCATTTCACTAATCGTACATTAGTGTGCACTTGTCACATACTATCGCACATCTCACCTAGCGTGTGCTTCCATGCGCTTGGTATGTTGCAATGCAATTTATTTCAATGGCACCCCAACCCAGAAGACATGCGTTGCAGTGCAGCATGTGGTACCACAATACCATGCATGAAAAAAGTAGGGCATGAACTACTGTTTTCCCACCGTGCTGCAAGGCAACACATGGTATTGCCGTACCACCTGTTGCACTGCAACTATTTCTCCTCACTCTCTCTCCTAGCTGTCTCCCCTCACTCACTCTCCTGATTGGGTCTCCACATTCATCCTGGCTGTCTCTTCTCATTCACTCTCCTGGCTGGGTTTTCACGTTCATCCTACTGCCTGTCTCTCCTGGCTGTCTCCTCTCTCTCTCTCCTGGCTGTCTCTCCTCGCTATCTCTCCTGGCTGTCTTCCTTCACTCTCTACTGTATATTCTCTGAAGAAAAATGTTCGGTTTAGCTTAAAGAAAGGATGACAACCCTATGTCAGAGAGTTGTTTATTGGAAAGAAAAAATGCACAAGCCAAAATTTAGGAAAAAAAACCTGTCCCATATGATCATCCAGCAACAATTTGTATATCCTCCAGCAATGTTATCATGATCAAGCATCTTGGACATGTTGCTACCTTGTAAACTGGTATAAAGTATAGCCTATAGGGAATAATCCACTATATAGAAGTTACTTTTAAGAAGGCAGACCACTTTATAAGGAAAACTCTATAAAATTTAACTAAGGCTGAGAATGGACAAGGGGCCGACAATTTATTTGTGGCCCCTAACATGGGTTTGCGGCGGTCCCCATTTCTCCCCATTTCTCCTCAGTTGCCTGTTTAGTACATTGCCCCTTTAAGAGCATTGCCCCTTTAAGAATTTCCTTACCCGTTTGGGCGGGAAAATTCTTGTCCGGCTGCTGGAATGAGGGGCTCATCCTCTCCATATAAAATGTCGGCTCTTGAGGAGCAGAGGTCACTCGGCTGGACTCACAGCGTAGCGAGCTCCCCTCCCCCCCTCCCTTTTTTCCAATTATATATGCCTTTTTATGTGGTTTGTCACCCTCAACGTGAGGGAGGACTTAATTGATGTACGGTCCTTCATGATGGTATTGCTTGAGTCGTAGTGGCTAAGCAATTATTGGTTGATTAATATTTTGAGATTGATGGTTTGGTATGTTCAGTAAAGTTGAATTATTTTAAACCAATAAAAGTGCAGCGGCCAATTTCAATCCAAATTGTGTCTCTTATGTATTTATTTTATTTATTTATTTATGTATGTTAATTTATTGTATTATGTACCGCCTGCAATCCCATGGGCTAATAAAAAAAATGCATGAGAACAAAAGTGCATATAAGAACAACCATGTGCGACCATGGGTCATGTGAGAAAGTGCACCAAGTCAGAATATGCAGGATTTCCCCAATAGAAGTAAAGTTCATTAAGCATGTAAAGTAGTTAAAAAGCAGACATGTGGTAGATATTAGGGATGTGCCGATGCCACTTTTTCAGGCCCAGGTACAAGTACATCCCCTCATGTACTTGCCGATACCAATAACCGATACTTTTTCTTAAAGGGACAGGTGACAGTAAATCAGTGTTCCCCAACTACCGGTCTGCGGACCGATACCCGTCCGCGGATCAAATGGTACCGGGCCGCACAGTCTCAGTGCGGTCCGGTCCTGCAAATTATTAAAATTATTAAACGTTGACCGGTCCGCGGCGATAAAAAGGTTGGGGAGCACTGGCACTGGAGTGCCTGAAACAATACATTTACAATTATACTCTGCTAACATGAATGGATTAAATGATCTGTATGTAGCCCTGTACTATGGATCATTTAACCCATTCATGTTAGCAGAGTATAATTGTAAATGTATTGTCTGCACTGTATTAGCATTGTGTACACTATATGTACTCTATATGTAGTACATATAGAGTATATACTGCTAATACAGTGCAGACAATACATAATTGCTTAATAGAACCCCACTCCCCCCCAAATCTGCCCGCACTCACTGTGCCGGAGAGAGCAGGGACGAGTCAGCGGCAGCGCTGGTCCAGTGGGAGGATGACGCTCTGCGAGGTAAGTAAGAAAAAAAACATAGCGCAAGCTTCGGAGCTATGTATCGGGGCATTTTGACAAGTACAAGTACTTGTCAAAATGCCCTGTATCGGGCCCGATTCCGATGCTAGCATCAGTATCAGTAGATATGTTACAACATGCAAATACTGCAAAAGGTGCGATTCCACGCAGACCGATTGTACCAAACCTTCTGCTGACTCTGGGCCAATTGCATATTCTCATGGACTAGATCGGTAAGTTCCCGCAGTCGCTCCCTGAGTTCCAAGACATAACTAAGGATGGGGAGGCCATCCGGATCCTCTACCCCCTCCCACTGGGCCCTCACTTAGTCTAAGGGTCCCCTAACCCTTTGCCCATACAACAGCTCAAATGGGGAAACCCCGTGGACTCTTGGGGTACCTCTCTATGGGCGAACAGTAGATGGGGAAGATATTTCTCCCAATCCTTCCTACTCTCCACGAAGGCCCGAAGCAGCTGCTTCATGGTCCCGTTAAATCTCTCACTCAGCCCGTTAGTCTGAGGGTGGTAGGGGGCGCTCTGGAGGGGTTTAATCCCACAGAGACGCCAGAGATGCTGCGTCAGCTCGGCTGTGAACTGGGTTCCCTGATCTGACAATATCTCCTGGGGAAACCCTACCCTAGTGAATACCCGCAGTAAGGCGTCGGCTACCGTATCAGCCTTGATATTGGATAGGGGAATGGCCTCCGGGTAGCGAGTGGCGTAATCCAACACCGTAAGGATATGCCACTGGGGCGGGCCAATGGGGCTATAATATCTACCGCTATCCGGCTAAAGGGTTCTCTAATGATCGGCAGGGGTTGCAGAGAGGCTTTTGGGTGATCCCCTGTCTTCCCTACTTTAATCATAGCCCCGGAATCGCGGAGTCCCTGGCCCGGCTGCCCATTAACCCATACTGCCTGACGATGGTGCTGCCGATTATCTCTGGCAGCAGCTTGGACGGGAGCAGCGTTGAAAAGTTTGCCGCACTCTTCCTGAACATCTTGAGGGTTGGGCGCGTTCTGGAAGCAATGAGCCGCTGGTCTGGATGGATGAGCAGTCTCTCGGTACCTCGTGGATCGGGTAGGGCAATATCGCTGCAGATGACCGGTTTGGTTACAGGTGTAGCACTTAGGTCCGGTAGGAGGGTTTGGTCAGGCTGAGGATCTAGAGGCAGACCACTGAGGTACTGGAGTTGGGTTAGAGGCTGGTAAACTGGGCCGAGGTAGTGGATAGCGCTTGCTTCCACCTGACCTCCGAGAGTCCAGATATTCATCGGCCAAAGTAGCCGCTTGCTGTACAGTCCTTGGTCGCTTATCTCGCACTCAATCCCGTACTACTGGAGGGGTGTTCTAAGAGTACTAGCTGGGTGATGTCCTCTATGGTATGAGCATGGCTTCCCTGGAACCAGCCCTTAAGGTTCCGCTGCAGACGATATGCCCACTCCACGTATGTTATGTTGGTTTGCTTCAGGGATTCTCGAAACTTAATCCGACTGGCTTCGTGTGTAATGGCAAATTGGGCTAGCAGAGCTTCTTTTACCCGGTCATAATCCTTAGAGTCCTCGTCCTCCATGCCCCGATACGCCAGTTAAATTACTCGCCAGTAAGGCGACCCAATCTTGGGACAGTACTTTATGTATCTGGCATAGTCTCTCAAAGTCCTGTAGGAACGCTTCAATTTCCTCCTCTCCTTCCTTAAATAGTTTGAACGCCCGAAAAGGGCAACTTACGGAAAGGCGCTGTATCTCTAGGTGTTGTGTCTGATTGCCGTATTCCCGCCTTTTCCACTCATGTTGCCGCTCTAGTTCTCTCCCTTGTCACTCATCCTGCAGCTGAATGTCTCGAATCCAGTTGTGATAGCTCAGAACAAACACCAGGCAGGCTGTATGTAAGTTCAAACAGGAATCTGCTTTATTGAATGCACACACACACTTTTATACACAACAGTTTGAACACACCGCCCAAACCACCACCTTCCTATTGGTCATGCAAATGAAGACTTGAAACAGAGTCAGCAGGGATTGGTCTGATAGCATGAATGGGAGGGCTGATATGTGTGGCCATGCAAATGAAGGCTGGAAACAGGGTCAGCAGGGATTGGTCCGATAGCTTGAATGGGAGGGCTGATATGTGTGGCCATGCAAATAAAGGCTTGAAACAGGGTCAGCAGGGATTGGTCCAATAGCTTGAATGGGAGGGCTGATATGTGTAATGACACAGAGACGTCCCAGGAGATAATTACAAACAGTAAAACACAGAGTGTTGCAAACATAAGACAGGGCGGAGGACCACCACTGTGTAATAGAATCAAGGAACAATACTTCAGTATTCCAAGGACCATGACAAGTATAAAACCATATACTTGTAAAAGGCCTTCTGCATCAGATATGAATTATGAGTATACTGTCACACTTCCCTGTGCCATGATCCGATGCCAGTTTTTGCTTCCTGTCCCAGGTGCTTGGCTTCCTGCCAATCAGATCTGAACTTCTGTGTTAAGTCTTCTGCTCGCTCGTTCCTCATCGTTCAATAATGTGTCATTTGACTTAGCTGGACCCCCTGTGTGCTATTGTTGCCTTGGATCCCTGCGGATTACTATTTACCTGCTTTGTTTCTTGTGTCTCCTGTCATTCCCTTGTGCTCCCTGTGAGATCCTGCTTACCTGTGAGTTTGTCTTCCTCCTGCGTGGCTGTTTGTCCTTGCAGCCTCGCTCCTCTGTTATCTCCGTACAACCGTGTTGTGCTGCCTTTCTGCTGTCTCCTTGTTTTCCCTTCCCATTGTTTTTTGGACTCCTGCTCCTGTGTCCCTCTGTATCCTGTATTGCTGTTTGTGTACAGGCCTTGCCCTGTCTGTCTGTGTCCTGAGCCCTGGTGCTGCAACCAGTTCCATGAGTCTGTGCGGGTGCGCTAGAGGGGCCGCAACCTTGAAGGTGTCCAGCAGCCAATCATCCTTCCCATTAGAGGCTCTGTGGAAAACCTGGCCCTTCTTTGATCCTACGCCTTTGTGCGTCCTTGAAAACGCACAGACTCTTAGTCCCCAAGCTTCCTGTGATCAGCATCCCAGACATCACCTCAGCCAGCAACCCTAACCCACTCTGCAAGACCCAGAGCTCACACAAACCAGTGCCCCGGACCACAGATCGTGACATTTACTAAGATGTAAGGACAGGGGCCAATTCCCCTAAGAATAACAGGAAAGGGTAAGAATAGAAAATGGGAGAAAAACGCAAAAGAAAAGGAAAAGAGAAAGAAAAGGTAGAAAAAGCTACAGGAAAGAAGAAATAAAAAGGAAAAGTAGGGTCCCCGCAACCCCCCACATCCGCAAAAGGCTCAAATGTAGAGCCCATCATGAGCAATGCAGACTAGCCAGATCAAGGGTCGGGAGGGCATAGGAGAGCCAAGGATCCCAAATCTTAATAAATTTAGCGTGGGTATCACGGAGCACACTTGACATCTAGCATCGAGCCGCCTAGGAGAGAAGAAATCCAGTTCTGCAGCTGTAAATAACGATTTAGAGAAAAATTGTGATTCTCCCGTCAAGTCGACCACGCTAGAAACCAATGAGAGGAAAGAAAATGGTGGACATGAGAGAAATGGTGTGTGGTCCACCAATGGAAGGCATCAGGTTGTTTATGAGATCAGAAAAGAGGGTAACAGTGTTTTACCAGAGAAACCACTGTGAAAGAAGGTTATTAAATTGACCGAGACCTATAATTCACAGGTTGTTTATGCCCCGGTGGAAACAGAGTGTTACGCATGAAGTGTGAAAGGGGCAAAAAGGGAGACCAAAGATTAAACAGATAATTGTAAAGAATGTAACCAGCTCTCCGAAGATCCTTATAGAATCACCAAATGTTCATTTTATTGAACAATTTGTCAAATGGAAACAAGCGCTTTTGGAACCTTGCTGGGTCCCTTCATCAGGCTTTGACATCAGCAAAGTGCAAACCAACAATTTGAGTTTAAATAGACAGACACATGTGTAATGACTCTTAAACCGCCCCCTCATACACCCCTTACAACATAATTGGCTTATGTAACAGACATGTTATTGCATGTAAAGGAGATCAAAAAACGCAAAGTAAACATGACAGCTGGAAACATTTGTTGTTCATAATGAATCTAGCCTCAACCTTGGCTAATGCTGCATCAATGACAGTTGTCGGATACCCTTGTGCTGTGAATTTCTCATACATTTTGACTTCCTGGAGATACGTATCACGCTCAACCAGGATCAAGAAGACATCATCAATGTATCTTACCCATGTCTTAACATGTGTCTTATATAGTTCAGATTGGTAAATGTGAAATTCCTCTAGGAAGCCAACAAACATGTTAACGAACAATGGTGCAGCCGAGCTGCCCATTGCTGTACCACGTATCTGTTTATAGGCTTGTCTTTCAAACATAAATAGATTGTTTTGCAATATAAGACACATGTCAAGACTTGGATCAGATACATTGATGATGTCTTCTTGATCTGGGAAGGCGATGAACCGCCACACGCACAACCTCATCTTGGCTCCTCCCCGTATGGCCTGCTGCCTGACACCCCCATCATCCGCACGGCATTAGCGGCAATGATTTGGCACGGGCTGCACGGACATGGTGGACATCGTTCCGGTATCTATAGCAACTAGCCAGATGTTCTAAAACGTGAGTTTTTTATACACCAGACACCCTGGTACACGTGACCCTGATCCAGCATGAACTACTTTGATTATTCTGACATCACATTTATGCAGATTCATTATGATTCATTACAAATGTTTCCTACTGTCATGTTTACTTTGCGTTTTTTGATCCTCTTTACATGCAATAATATGTCTGTTGCATAAGCCAATGATGTTTAAGGGGTGTATGAGGGGGCGGCTCTCAGGGTCATTACACATGTGTCTGTGTAATTAAACTCACATTGTTGGTTTGCACTTTGTCGATGTCAAAGCCTGATGAAGGGACCCTGCGAGGTCCCAAAAGCGCTTGTTTCCACTTGACAAATTGTTTCAATAAAATAAACATTTGGTGATTCTTGGTCATCTGGTGACATTCTTTACAATTATTCTATGCACACAGCGGTGCCATTCGCAGTCATTTCAAGCACCCTCCCCATTATTTTGGGATTTCCGGTAAGAAGTGCAACAAGAACCTTGGCATTTCCTGAGTACGGCACTACTTGTTGTGCACCCCCAGTTTATCGTTTATACTGATTTCTGCAATCAAGATGGACATCAATCAACACACACAAGGGCTTAAAGCTCGGGTTGTACTACCCTGTTACTCATGGAGTTTGACACCATTTCTGGACTATCTACACAAAGCAGGAGTGGGCTTCCATACACTGTTGACAAGGTTGAACCAATCCTCTTTCCCCCTGATACCACCAAGGCCTTTGGGTCGGATACGCCAGTTGATCTTTGCAGAGAAATAAAACGCCTGAAAAAGAAGAAGTCTGACCTGGTGTAGAATGTGCTCTGATTTGGGGGTGCCTTAAATTACTGATGAACAACTGAATCTTAAATATGTGTTTGGTTTATTTACAAATAGGAATATACATACATTCTAATTACAATTAAGGGAATTGGAGAGGGGGTTGGAGGGGGTCAGGATACTACAGCTAGCTACACCATTCTCTCACTCATTCACACATGCAATGGGTTTTTCCTCTTTTCTCAGAACACGCCTCTCCAGCAGGTCTCAGCGAATCACATTCTTGATTGCAGAGTTCAGAAAGTCTTGTCTTGTCCAAAGGTCTGGCTGGTGAGCTAGGTTAGTGTCACACAGGAAGAAGGTTCCACCATATGCCCCTGCCCCCATGCCTTGCTGACATAGGTGTGGGCAGTAAATACCAGCAGGGGGTCGGCTTGCCCCAGGACATGACCGTCCTGGCAGATCTTCATTCATCAGTGCCCAGCCCCAAGTACCCATTGATGGCCCTCATTTGCATATCAGCCAACTGCTGATTCCATTCAAGATATCAAGGAACTTTTGCATTAAAGCTGTATTATAGATGTCAATTTTATCGGTTCCAACACCTGGAGTTGCATGGCCAGACACTCTTGGAATATTACAGACTAAAGAAGATCCCGAGAGGTTTCAGAATTACTAATCAGCTGACGATTGGCAGAGGTAAACGTGTGTTCTGTAAACGCTGGTGCGAGGTCGCCACACAGAATTCGCTTAACTTCATGTTACTGGTAATTGAGGAGGTGAAGGGAACTGCTTTGCCAAGCCAGCAGATAACTGGTTGCCCTGGAGGGATCTATCCAGGAGAAGTATACGAACAAGGAAGCTTTGGCCTGTGACCTAAACAGAATTGATAAAGAAGTAATATCCTATACGGATAGACAACGCCAGTAAAACGAGATAAGCTACGACTTGTGAATCTCGATTATCAAGAAGGTCAGGTATATCCCTGGCTCACTGGCAATACACAAGGAGGATCCAGGAATTTCAACCAGTGAAAACGATATTACAAACGTACAAATGCTGCATCATCTGGCAGTGACAGACCCAGTGAGAATCTATCCAGAGAGAGTGACTCCAGTCTACCAGAGGGGTCAGCCACACAACACAGAGGACAAGGGTTCCCTTTATCTCAGGCCCCAGACTCAGGCAATCCCGTAGGGGACGTAAGACCCAAAAACATTGAAACTGGATCCAACAGAGGGCGCCCCCCACGGAAAGTCCGGTGATCAACCTGTCGTCAAGACCAATCTCTGAGTGTGAATAATGACTCTTATCCAGAGGATTATCTTTCTGTCATACAGCACAATTTGACCCATTCATTTTGAAATAGAGAGGCCAACAAGAAGTCCAGGACTTCCTCCAACATGTCCAAAGCTGACAGGAGTGCACTGTTGTCCTTGAAAAAAGCCACCACGATCATTATTAAGCCTGCTGATAAAGGTGGGGCTATTGTAGTCATGGACTACACACAATACCGCCAAGGGATGCTTACTCTGCTGGCAGAAACAACCAGCTATGAAGCTACATCACATGAGAACATACGTCGTGTACAGACGGGCCTCCGCTCCATCATTGACTTGGGCAAGAATAATGGCTGGCTGGATGATGCCGCTGCTGATTTCATGGATAATCAAAATGCACGTGCTCCGGTACTCCGATTACCCAAGGTACACAAGGGCACAAATCCACTTTCTCTCTGCCCAATTGTATCAGGTTCTGGATCCACTACTCAACCCATGGCACAGTAAATTGACTACTTCCTACAACCGCAGGTAAAGAAGTTGCCAGCGTACATCAAAGAGGACTTCCTGCTGAAACTCTGCAATTTTGAACACTTGGAACAAGACTGGAAACTGGTCACCATGGACATCTCATCATTGTATACTTGTATACCTAACAGAGCTGGACTAGAGTTCGTTGAGCATTTCTTGCCCACAATGACACCAATGAGGTACCGTCTGCTTTTATTCTATGCTGCCTTGATTTTGTATTGGAAAACAATATATTTACGTTTGAAAGACAAGCCTATAAACAGATACGTGGTACAGCAATGGGCAGCTCAGCTTCACCATCGTTTACGAACCTGTTTGTTGGCTTCCTAGCGAAATGTCACGTTTACCAGTCTGAACTACAGTATATAAGACACATGTCCAGACTTGCGTCAGATACATTGATGATACAAAACAAAAAGAATCCCCAGCACACCTGCCAGCTGGCCTGCAACAAAACAAATTACCCTGTCTAACAGTATACATTAAAAGCAGAGGTTTTAGTTGCACAAACCTTTGGCCAAAAATATGTAGAAGCCACACTGCCACCGTCAAAGCACCTCTGTAAAGTGTGGTCCTAACTCTATTTATATGAGTCTCCTAGTGGGAGCATATTGATGCAGTTGATAAATTGAATGCAGGTGTACCGGGAGGTAGCCTACTCCTCCTCACAAGGTGCAGGGACGCACTGGAGGCCCAGCAACCACAGATGCATGCTGAGATCCCCAATGCGTCACTACATCCAAGATAGTCAAACTAGAAAAAGATGGTAACCGCATACATTTATAACCAGCCTTTGTAGCAGGGTGCACATGGGAATGCTTACAACAATACAAAACAAAAAGAATCCCCAGCACACCTGCCAGCTGGCCTGCAACAAAACAAATTACCTGTCTAACAGTATACGTTAAAAGCATAAAAAAAAGATACATTGATGATGTCTTCTTGATCCGGGCAGGCGATGAACCACTGTTTAATAATTTTGTATCGTATCTAAACAACCTGTTTCCGGAAATAATATTCAATCCCATTATTTCTGATGTTGAGGTACCTTTTCTAGGAGGCCCAGCAACCACAGATGCATGCTGAGATCCCCAATGCGTCACTACATCCAAGATAGTCAAACTAGAAAAAGATGGTAACCGCATACATTTATAACCAGCCTTTGTAGCAGGGTGCACATGGGAATGCTTACAACAATACAAAACAAAAAGAATCCCCAGCACACCTGCCAGCTGGCCTGCAACAAAACAAATTACCTGTCTAACAGTATACGTTAAAAGCATAAAAAAAAGATACATTGATGATGTCTTCTTGATCCGGGCAGGCGATGAACCACTGTTTAATAATTTTGTATCGTATCTAAACAACCTGTTTCCGGAAATAATATTCAATCCCATTATTTCTGATGTTGAGGTACCTTTTCTTGATGTACTGATCATAATTACTGTGGGTAAATTTGTCATCTCTGTCTACGCCAAAACTACCGATCGAAATACCCTCCTGTATTATGACAGTGCCCATCCTAGACACCTGGGAGATAACCTACTTATCTACCAGTTTTTGTGCATGATGCGTACCTGCTCTGACGATTCTACTCGATCCCTCCAAGTAGCCAAAATGTATGAGAAATTCACAGCACGAGGGTATCCGACAACTGTCATTGACGCAGCATTAGCCAAGGTTGAGGCTAAAATTGCAGGGGGGACTACTCCACAGATAACGCAGGACAGAATACCTTTTGTACAAACATTTACTACTTCATCCAATGCTGTTAAGATGATCACACACAGGAACCTAAATATCCTACAGGCTGACAGAAATTTGGCAACAATGATTAAGAATAACCCATTAAATGTATACAAATGCAGCAGTAAACTCAGGTACACCCTGGTGCAGGCAGACCTCAGAGTGAAGTATTGCCATGAGCCCCATGTGTTCTTTAAAAAAACTGGATGTTACAAATGCTTCCATTGTAATGTATGCAACGCCATCATCAGTGGCGATGCGTTCACACACCCACACAACCGTGATAAATACCCCATTTGTGTTTTTTTCACCTGCGACAATTACTTTTGTGTGTACATCCTTAAATGCCCCTGCGCTTTGGTCTACGTTTTTATGACCACAGGTCCTTTCAAGCGCAGGTTTCAAAAACATAGGAGCGACATCCGAGTTGCCCTGACCAAAGCACTTAAGGGTGATGACATTGACATTAATAAACCAGTCGCACTACATTTTATCCAGAAAACGCACCAAATCCCCAAACTAAGAGGGATGGTCATTAAACATCTTGTTAGACATCTCCGTGGTGGTGATAGGATCAAGTTGCTTCTCAGACGCGAGGCATATTGGATCTATACCTTGGACACTGTCCACCCCAAAGACCTTAATACCAACTTAATACCAACTTAGGCTTGTTCTGGCCTTCGGTCTCTGAAGAACATCAAGCCGCAATCTGGGGGGTTTAATTTTCCAAACTAGTTCCCTGCGAAAGGTCTTTTTAGGGATCCAATGGGGGAATTATGGAGAACATAGAGCAACTGAGGCATCCAGACCATCTTAATCAAGTTTGCTCTACCAGCCACTGACAATGGTAATTTGGCCCACGACTTACGCTGAGATTTAAATCTTGTCAAAAGGGGATGCAAGTTCAGAGTAAGATAGTCACCGGGGGAAGCAGATAATTATATACCAAGATAGGTAATAGTGGATCGTATCCATAAGTGCGCCATAGCAGTAGTCAATGGCACACACAGTGGATCCAATGGGAGAAGGTTAGACTTCTCCCAGTTGACAACCAGACCTGAGTAGGTAGCAAAGTCCAATAGTAGGGACATAACACTAGACAGAGAGCACGGCTTGTCCGCTAAAAAGAGCAGAGAGTCATCAGCATACAGGACAATCGTTTCCTCCTGCATGCCCCGTTTGAAACCTATCACATCCGTGGAGTGCCTGACCAAAGCAGCAAGAGGCTCAACGGCTAGGGCAAACAGTAAGGGTGACAAAGGGCATCCCTGCCTGGTACCTCTCTGTAAAGCGAAGGCAGAGGACAGGGAGTCACTGATATTTATCCTTGCAGAAGGGTGATTGTATAATAAGCGCACCCATCTGCAATAATTAGGACCAAAGTCAAAGGCGGATAACACCGCCCACAAATAACACCACTCCACACTTTGCGGATGTCCAAGGCGAGCAAAGCCTTGTTACCCGGGTTGTCAATTGGGACCTGCATGTTCAGAAACACCCTGAGGATATTATTGCAGTGGATTTATTGGGCATAAAGCCGGACGGATCCGAATGAACCACCGAGGCATTTTTTTGCAATAGTCTAGTTGCAAGCACTATAGCCAACATCTCTTGAATTGTAGGTTCTTTAAACCTCGATAGGGAGCCCATCTGGGCCAGGTGCCTTACCATTAGGGAAGCTAGCTACTGCCACTTCCAGTTCCTCCAGGTTAATGGGGGCTTCCAGATCCATGCTGTCAGCAGGTGAGAGAGACAGAAGAGGAACACCTCGCAGATACGACAAAAGTTCAGGGTCAGAATCCCTAGGAACCCTCACTCCTGTAACCCGATAAGTCAATGTCAAGACTCTGTTCCAAAAAGGGCGCAAACGAGGGCAAAGCCACCAGGTATGTAGCATAGTACCCAATTCTGAGCAGCCTCGGAAACATAGAGGAGACGAATCCGGAAAAATAGTCGCCAGCCTGGAAGGGACAAGGTACCAGCGCATGAACACTTTGAGGTTTGCCTCAATCAGGGAAATATTAAGTAGACCCCGGGAGAGTCTCGAGCTGCAGTTATGCCAAGACTCTAAGGGAAGAGTTAATGACAATTCACGTTCCCAAGCTAACATGTATGGCAATTTTGTAGGATGTTCCAGGAAGAGTGAGTAAATGAGAGAGATTCCACCCTGCGGGTCAGTGAAGTCCCAACACCATCTCTCATAAGTGGTGAAAGCCAAAGGGAGCTAATGTTTTTAAGGAAAATACCCCTAAGATAGGCCTTCAGCGTATCCCAAACCACACCAACAGGGGCAGAGGGAGGGTTCACAGATAGGAAAAACTGAACGTCATTCTCCAATGATGTCATGGTGCACATCGGCACCAATGACAAAATAGGAGGAAATTGGAATGGAATGATCTGAAAGGCATCTCGAGTGGATGTCAACCAAGTTGACATAGGGGATCATTTCAGATGTACCCATGGCAAGATCAATCCTTGAGAGGGAGTTATGGGACTTAGAGTGGCAGGTATATTGCAGATCTGTGGGGTGGGACAGTCGCCACAGATCCACCAACCCCAGTTCTGTACAGAGCTTGCTGAGAGGTGTGGTGGGTGCAGAGTCCATTGCCAAATTGTGTGGGAATCCTTTCATATGTGTACTCAACACTCCATTAAAGTCCCCTACCACTAGAATAGGGATCGGTAGTTTATCTGCCAAAAAACAAGCCAGGTCTTTAAGCACAGCATTGGAGAATGGTGGTGGGATATAGATAGAGGCAATAACACAGGTTAACTCTAAGATGCGACAATGAAGAAACACAGAGCATCCCGCTTCATCCACCGGTATCTGTGTACAGGAGAAGGGCAAGTTTTTATGAATGAGAATGGAAACTCCTCTATAATAAGAAGAGTAGCAGGAATGGTAAACTGCTTGGAAGAAGCGTCTGCTCAGAGTCAGGGCTGGTGCAAGGATTTTTTCCTACACAGGCGAAGGTGCATTTGCATTCTTTAAAAAGGTTAGAAAAAAAACACGCGGGTCTCACCTCATCAAAAGGGTCACACATTCAGAGAGATCCAGAATCCAGATGGCAGCAGTGCAGTCACAGTGAATCTGGCACTGTACGGACACAGGCAGCATGTGACACAGGCAGGATGCTCAGCTGACCAGACACCAGAGAGAAGCTATTGGTGGGGGCGGGGCCGAGCTTACAGCAGCCAAAGCCTGTATCTCCATCTATGCTGCAGCCACACACGAAGTGTGCGTACCAGGGACAAGGTAGGGGCGGGGAAGAGCTTACAACGGCGGCCAGGCCCGGATTTCCCACAAGGAGCGCAGAGGGGCGGTATCGGAGATTTTGTGGGGAAGTTGCGGGTGCCGGTGTAAGGTGTCCCGGCATACTGACGCCGGAGGAAGTAGCCGTCTACCTTGCTATCACACAGGGGCTTGTTAACTCCTGTGTGATAGCAATAAAGTTAGGTGGAAAAAAAATGACATTGATTTAAAAAAAAAATGTAAAAAA
>NW_017307386.1:135823-140544 GCF_000935625.1 Nanorana parkeri
TTATAATGTATTGCTGGGACTTGTAGTCCCGCATAGCTGGTGGTATTGTGCATTGCTGTATGAAGATTATACAGCAATGCAGAATAGCTCCAACTATGTAGGACTACAAGTCCCAGCAATGCATTATATTTTTAAGTAGGGATATACCAGTGTTAATACTGGGCATTTCGTGAAAATGCCCCGATACTAAACGCAGATACCGGTGTTCTGTCGAGAACGCTGACCTTGTCGAATTTGCCGACCTCAGCATCTGCGCTTACACACAGACCAATATTATCGAGGAAACCTGGATTTATTCACAAAGTATTTCGTTTAAATAATTCATTGTGACCGATAATAATATTCTGCCCATCATTTCATGCCACCCATCATTTACTGCCATGGACGGCATATCATTAACGGTCACAATTAACCATTACAAACAAATACTTTGTAAATAAATGGCGGTTTCCTCGTTAATCCCATCTGTACATAAACACAGATACTGGGTCAGCGTTCTCGACAGAACACCGGCACTAAAATTTTGAACAAGCAGCTGCCTGAGGTCCCACGCTTGCTGGGGACCTCGGCAGCCTTCCTGTTAACCATGCAGTGCCGTGGGGTTGGGGCGGGGGGGCCTTCATGGTTTCTTGCACTGGGGCCCTGAAGGTTCTAGTTACGCCTCTGCCCTAGTATGTTGGGGTGTCATTCAGATTGCATGTCACCGTAACGCAACAATGCATACAATGCAAGAGATAGTGGGTGTTACCTCAATGCAATTGGGTGAACCCAGCCTTTACATCTGCAAGAAAATAAATTTAGTGGCCACAGCATCGTATTTATTTGAATACTTTTTTTTCTTCTAGTGAAGACAATTGTATGCCTGGCAGACTTTCAGTCATCCCATGTGACTTTTCCTAAAGGCAGGGTTGCTGCTAAAATCTCATCTCCCTTCAGCTGTGTGACCCTCAGCTCATCTTTTAATTAATGTGAATTTCTTTGAGAGTCATCTTCAAAGATTTATGCAATCTGAACTTAGAATTTCCGATCTGATGTTACATGGGGCAGTTTAAAGTAATATTTCTAAGTTCTACCCTCAGTGGGACACAACAGACTTGACATTGATATGCAAGCTGTTTCTGAATATGAAACCAGTCCGTTGTGAGACCACTTCTGTAAGAACAGCTGCTGTGAATACTGAAACCAAACAAATGAATGCAAGAACAAGTGATATTCTTACATCTCCAGTACTCATCAGTAATCGCTCCCAGACATTATTTATGGTTTCTCCTACATTATTTAGGATAATGCCTTTTATCACCACAGAATACTGTTGCTTTTAAGCATTTGTTATTTAAGATCTCACATACACAGATAGGAGCTCAAACTTGCTATTCCTTCAGGTACTATAGCAAAATGTATATCAATTCCCAGTCTACAGCTATCATACATTCAAAGTTTCAGCCTAAAGGCTCCATTTACACCTGAGCATGTGCAATTCAGTACGTTTTCGCGCTTTAATACGTGCAACAGCTAATGCACACATGCTTTTCCACGCGTTTGCCACTATAACTGTTGAAAATGCAACAGCTTATGCTAATATAATATTGCCTTTTAAACACTAGATGGGGCTGTAATGCAAGTCTAGTCTATGCTAGTTTTCCATATGTATCTTTTTTATCTATGATCTATATGTTTCCCGTTTGATGCTCTTTTCCTATATATTCACATTGAATGTCCTGCTAAGCAAGTAAAACTTCATTCAGCATTCCTCAAGATTTCAGTGCTTCATCTAAACACATAACCAACAGGTTATGGGCCCAGGCGCTAAACAGAATATTGCAAGTCAACAAGAGCTGCATCCAAGCTTTTGAAAGATGGTGAGCAGTTTAGATATGAAGTTTGCAAATCGCAAAGCTCAACAATGGCAACTACTATCCAATATTTTTGCTAAGCAAAGATGAATTGTAGCAAATACTGAGTACAGACAGACCCACTAATGGACTCCTGGAGGAATGGGACAAGAAGAACAGGCAAGCAAAAGCAATTATAAGTATGCTAGTAGAAGATGACTAGCTTATCCACATCAAAAAAGAAAATACAGTTAAACGTAGCATTTCATTCAAACCTAAACAGTAAACTATATCTGCTATGCTAGCTATATAAGATGAGGGTAGAAAAAGGCCAGGAAATGCGTGAACATGTGAATGCCATGCTCAAAATCATAGAAAAGCTACATGCAATTGGATAGAAAATTAAAGTTAACAATGTGGTGGCATTACTGCTATGCAACCTTCCAGAGTCATACAGTGCTCTTTTTAGCGCTCTAGAAACCAGACCTGAGCAGGAACTGTCAATAGAATACATTAGTAAGGAAGTGGAATCATATCTGAAGAAACAGGGTATAGTACACCAGACCACCACACCATACAAACCTGAAAAAAATGGTGTAGCAGAACGGAAAAATCTCACTCTTATAGAAATAATCAGATGCATGCTGTCAGACGCAATCCTACCTAAGAAGTACTGGGGAGAAGCAGTCATGACTGCAACATACCTACAGAACAGACTACCATGAAAAGTCATTGAAAGCACCCCATTTGAAATGTGACATGGATCATAGCCTAGGGCACATTAGAGTGTTTGGATGTAAAGCTTATGCATATATTCCAAAGAAGAAGTGATCCAAGTTGGAGGACAAAGCCATTGAAGGTATTCTGGTGGGCTATATTGAACACAGTAAGAGATATAGAATCCTCCATCCAAAGACTGACAAAGTGGCAATAAGCCGCAGTGTTTATTTCGATGAGAACCCATCACCAGAAACAATTATCCCAGGAAGTTGTGAAGTGAATTCGCCCAGTGTACCAGCAAAGGAAGCTGAACAAAGTGAAGCCGCACAAGAATCAGAACAAAAGGTGGAACTCACGATGGATAAGTCAAATGCCATGTTAAATTCTTCTGAACAACCTAAATCTAGAAGATCGACAACAAAGGGAATACCATCCTGCAAACTGTCATATATTGCTAAGAAACATAGCATACTCAAACCAACATCGTGGGAAGACCTGGACACTCACGGAGCTTCCCCCCAATCACAGAACAATAGGAAGTAAATTGACTTTTAAGGTGAAGCTTGATGCACAAGGAAATACCCACAATATGTACAAGGCCAGATTAGTTGCCAATGGATACTCCCAAAAATCTGGAGAAGACTATGATGAAACATTTGCTCCCGTCGTAAAACATTACACCATCAGAACACTCCTTAGCATCGCAGCAGGGAAGGGCATGCAAGTGAAAAACCTAGATGTTAAAACTGCTTTCCTATATGGAGACATTAACCCCTAATGACTGAGCTAGTTTTCAGTTTCTGTTCATAAATGACTGACATACTTTTTATATTTTTGCTGTGTGATTCTTCCACAGCAGTAATATACTTTCTTACTAAATGTACCCTAGGGTGTTTCCAAAGATGTGATTATCAAATGACTTTGCTTATGCCCCGAGTCTCAGTGATGTAAATGAAATATTTGTGGTCCGAGCCTTATCAAGTAAGTGACCACCCCCCCATGGCCTGTGGTGTGCCTTGGCCTTCTCAGGTCAGTATGCCTAAAAGGGGGCATACTCTGAATGTAAATGAAATGAATGAAAGCAAGGGTAATGGGTGGGTGGGGATGTTCGTGACCCGCCAACGTAAATCCCCTGTGAGCCGTACCGTCTTTAAAGGCACAGGCTCCTTCCACAAATCCAGGCTAGCCTTTGGCCAGCCTTCAAACATGCCAAATTTCAAGAAGATTGGATAATATTTAGGGGTTGCACAATTGATCACTTTTATCACAAACTAGTGAAATTTCTACTTCAGTTTCAGGATCCCAGGGGCACTGCATCAAGCAATATATGCACTTAAAATTGTCCTCTTCACTAAACAGTTGAATATTCCTCAACGACAATTGGAAGGAATGAAACGGGTTGCACATTTTTTCAGCCTCATATATGTTCGCTTTTGGCATGAGGCAATTGTAAGTCGATGGGCTCCAAAGAATGATTTGGATATGCTACAGCTTCTGAGCACTTACCCAGATGCAGACGTCAAAAAATGTGCTCTCACAGTTGCTAAGAGACACCTTTGGTATCTGTCAGAAACAAACGTAGGATTGGCTTTTTTGGACAAACGTATTACTCAGGCTGTTAAGGAAAATATTACTAAAAATTTAGAAACCAAACTTGCAAAGAAAAAGGAAGTGACACGATTAGAGGGTAAAAACATGGTTTTTGAAGGAAAAGACCCGAGCCATTTCGTTACTAATAAAACAAAGACGTTCTTTGAATTGTTTGGGATCCACGACGTGACAGAATACTGCAGTGATTCTCTAAGAAGCCATGTGAACGCTCTTAAGGTTGTCAATGATACCGCAGAAAGAGGAATTGCTCTGATAAAAAAGTATAACGAATCGGTCAGGGATGAACAACAAAAACAAATTTTTGTTGAGGGTAGTCGAGCATCACAGAAAAGTTGTCACCAGGCGAACAAAACAAGGGATTGCATCGTTTAAAGTTGATTAATATAACACATGTTTTGTCTATCATATTACCTATTAATCTTAGTATATAGTTTTAATAGTATTTTAAGTTTGTGATTTCTAGTTTTCCCAATAAAAGTAATTAACATTGAAAAAACGTATTTTTTGCCTACTTTTACAAAACAGATCAAAGTGTGCAACCTCTAAATATTATCCAAT
>NW_017307386.1:140885-148219 GCF_000935625.1 Nanorana parkeri
ATAATAATTATAGTATAAAAAATATATTTATATATAATTTTTATTTTACTAATTTTGTTTTACACTTTTTTTTTACACTTTGTAAAACAAAAAACTTTTTTTTTGTCAGGTTATATCAAGCAGTCACTGCTTGATAAATTAACTTTTTACATTTTTGGTTATTATTAGGCTTCTCCAAACTTCGTAACAGCTAATAATAACCTTAGGACTGATCCTGACAGCATGTCAGATTCAGATCTCACTAAAGGTCTTTGATCGTGCCTAGACGATCGATCAGAAGTGATACATTTCAGGCAAAGAGATAAATGGTATCTCTTGTATCTCTTTGCCTGAAATGTATCATAAACATCGGGCTATCGAGCTGTCAAAATGAATAGCAGAGAGGTGAGTCACTCTGCTACCTCTCTGCTATTTTCAGCTGTCAAATACGGGATTGCTATTAAGCGCTCCCATATTTGTATGTAACGGCTTCATTCTTTCATTAATGAAAGAAAGAAGCTTTTACAAAAGCTTAACTATTTCATTTAATTAATGCCTCATTACTGAGGCATTCATTATTGACTGGTAACCGCTGAGAATCAGCAATTACCGGCATTGCAGAGCCTTAAATAACTTGTCACGTACAGTGTACGTGGTCAGTCATATAGGCACTTTGTGATGGGACGTACAGTGTATGTCATGTAGTCGTACAATGGATTATTTAACCTATTCATGTTAGCGGGTGAGAATTGTAACTCTATTACTGCAGTGTACTGGAAGTGTGTAACAGGTTAAATGATCCATAGTACACACCTGCAGTACACTGCAGTCATAGAGTTACAATTGTCCCCTGCTAACATGAATAGGTTAAATGATCCCAGATGCATGATCGGATTTGTAGTTTCACGGCAGCTATGTGAAAGCAAATACAAATGTTTTATTGTTCTAAAACAGTCTTAAATTACATTTCTTCATAATCACAAAGAAACTGGCCTAAAATCATTAGTCTGTATAGTTTTTAAAAACATTTCAACTGTCCCTGTAAGAAAAAGTATCAGTAATTGTTTTGTAAAAGCTTCTTTCTTTCATTAATGAAAGAATGAATTCGTTACATACAAATACGTGAGCGCTTAATAGCAATCCCGTATTTGACAGCTGAAAATAGCGGAGAGGTAGCAGAGTGACTCACCTCTCTGCTATTTGTTTAACAGCTTGATAGCCCGATGTTTATGATACATTTCAGGCAAAGAGATACATTTCAGGCAAAGAGATACAAGAGATACCATGTATCTCTTTGCCTGAAATGTATCACTTCTGATCGATCGTCTACGCCCAATCAAAGACCTTTAGTGAGATTTGAATCTGACATGCTGTCAGGATCAGTCCTAAGGTTATTATTAGCTGTTCTAAAGTTTGGAGCAACCTAAATCTAAGACTGCAGTGTACTGGACGTGTGTAAAGTACATGTACTACAATAGAGTACACTGCAGCAATAGATTTACAATTATCCTCGGCTAACATGAATGGGTTAAATGATCTATAGTACATAACATGTAGTTGTACTACAGATCATTTAACCTATTAATATTAGCAGAGGATAATTGTAAATCTATTGCTGCAGTGTATTGGGAATGTGTACTGTATATATGTACTACATATAGAGTACACTGCAGCAAAAGATTTACAATTCTCCCCTGCTAACATGAATGGGTTAAATGATTCATAGTACAACTACATGTTATGTACTATGGCTCATTGAATTCATTCATATTAGCAAGGGATAATTGTAAATCTATTTCTGCAGTGCATTAGCAGTGTGTACTCTATATGTGGTACATATAGAGTACACACTGGGGTCCCTTCTTGTACATATAGAGTACACACTGCTAATACACTGCAGAAATTGATTTACAATTATCCCCTGCTAATATTAATAGGTTCTTCATAGGGACCCCCCTTGTACTCACTCACTGCTCAGGATGTGCCTCGGTGGTGAGGTCGTAGTCGGCGCTGTGCAGGAGAGCAGCAGCAAGTCAGGGCTGGTCCGTTGGGAGGAGCTCCAGGTGGGGTCCTAATTTAGTTGGCCGGCAACTGTCCAGAGGTGCCGCGCATGTCGGGGTCCTCTGGGCAGTCGCCGGCCAGCTAAATTAGGACCCCACCAGGAGCTCCTCCCACCGGACCAGCGTTGGCTCACCGCTGCTCTCCCACACTGAAGGTAAAGAAGAAAAAAAAATAGCGCAAGCATCGGCGCTATGAATCGGGGCATTTTGACAAGTACACGTACTCGTCAAAATGCCCTGTATTGGTCCCGATACCGATGCTAGTATCGGTATCGGGACATCCCTAGTGGGGACAGTAGTATTAATGGCAGATTTTAACTATCCTGACATTGACTGGCATAAGGGCACTGCTGGAACAGCATGTAGAAGCCCCAACTAGAAATGATGCTCTGCTGGATCTGATAATCTCAAACAATGAGGAGCTTATTACAAATATTCATCTAAAAGAACATCTGGGTACAGTGACCATAATATGATTTAATTTAACTTAAGTTGTAAACAACATGCACATACTGGAAAAATAAAAACACTTACTTTCAGGAGAGAAAATTTTCGCATGCTGAGGACTGCTCTTTAAGACTTAAACTGGGAGGGAATATTTTCATCAAAATCACAGAACAAAAATGGGAATGTTTCAAAACAATTGTTCGCAAAACAGGCATTCGAGGGTTAATACTGTTGCGATAGATGTGAGCTAGCTGTTTGTTTGGAAGCCCAGATTCTGGATCTAAACAACAACTTGTTCAGGAGGGACATGGTTAGTAGAAGGGATGGAGGGGTATGCCTATATGTAAAAAACAATCCAACTCTGCACATACGAGATGACATCACAACAGAGGGTTGCGACGATGTTGAGTCTCTGTGGCTGGAACTGGATAAGACTGATGCTAGTCGTGAACTAATTGTGGGTGTGTGTTATAAACCCCTGAACATATGGATGAAGAGGAGGCTCACCTACATTCCCAATTAAAATTAGCTGTGAAGCAGGGAAATATTGTTATAATGGGCGACTTCAATTATCCGGAGATTGATTGGTCAAATAGAACCTTTCATTCTATAAAAGCTGGTCGTTTTCTGAACCTGTTAAGGGATCATTTCTTGGATCAGATAGTTGATGTCCCAACCAGGAAGAATGCTATAGTAGATTTAATAATTTCCAATAATGCGGACCTTGTTGCAGACCTAGCGATTAGGGATGCATTTGGGTAATAGTGATCACAGGATGATTTCTTTTAATGTTGGGCACAGAAAAGAAAAGTGTGTTTGTCTGACAAGAACACTAAACTTCAGAAAGGCAAACTTTGAAAAGCTGTGTCACCTACGGTAGTATGCAGCACTAATTGGGACAATGTATTTCTAACACTGAACGCTGACCAGAAGTGGGATTGTTTTAAGAATACATTACACAATGCCATTGCAAAATTCATACCATTGTGAAACAAAAATAAAAGATCAAAAACTAAGCCTGCATGGCTAAATAAAACAATACATCAAAGAAAAGAAGACGTTAGAAGACGCAATTCAGAGGTGAGTAGAGATCTGGATGGAGGGAGGCCAGTGGATGTGGTATATCTAGATTTTGCCAAAGCTTTTGACACGGTACCACATAAATGCTTAGTACACAAGCTGAGGTCTGTGGGCATAGATGAAATGGTGTGTACCTGGACAGAGAACTGGCTACAGGAACGTGTCCAGAGAGTATCGATAAATGGTTCTTTTTCAGATTGGTCTATGGTTGAGAGGGGCGTGCCCCTGGGTTCTGTGCTAGGCCCAATACTGCTTAACCTGTTTATTAACGATATCGCGGAAGGTGTTAATAGCCATGATTCTGTGTTTGCAGATGATACTAAAATTGGGAGGGTAATAGACATGGACTTAGACACTATAGCATTGCAGAGTGGCCTGAATAAAATAGGAGAGTGGGCAACTATATGACAGATGAGGTTTAATGTCGAAAAATGCAAAGTAATGCATTTTGGGGTCAAAAACAGGCAAGAGGAATACATATGAATGGGTACTACACTAGGGAAGTCAAAAATAGAAAAAGATCTAGAGGTCATAGTAGACCACAGATTGAACAATAGCATGCACTGCCAGGCTGCAGCAAACAAAGCAAACAGAGTACTGTCTTGCCCTAAAAAGGGAATGTACTGTAGAGACAATGCAATAATTTTGCCACTTTATAGATCGCTGGTTCGGCCTCATCTGGAGTATGCGGTCCAGTTTTGGTAACCAATCCAAAGAAAGGATGTCCTTGAGCTGGAGAGAGTCCAGAGAAGGGCAACCAAACTAGCTAAGGGGCTGGAGGACCTAAGCTATGAGATGAGGCCACTAAATTTAAACTTGTACACGATAGAGGTGAGGAAACTAAGAGGAGACATGATTTTGATGTACAAAATGTTTAGTGGTGATGGCAACATCAGCAATAAACTGTTTACGGTAAACTCCATGACAAAGACTAGAGGCCACCACCTAAAACTGGTGGAGAAAAGATGGCGTAGAGGCGTAGGGGGATTTTTTTCAGTTAGAGAAGTTAAAATCTGGAACTCGCTGCCACAAGCAGTGGTATCAGCAGAGAGTATTGAATCATTCAAAAAGCATTTAGATACCTTCCTCAGAGACCATAACATACAGGGGTACATGTACTATTAAAAACTAGACCACACAGGGACTCGTGTACACACACACACATACACAATCACACACAGACACACAAAGGTTGAACTTAAAGGACCTGTGTCTTTATTCAACCTCAAATACTGTTTTTTGCAATATAAACCTTTATAAAGTCTACATAACTGGGAGTCAGGCAGCAGCGTGTCCATTGCCTAAATATATGGTTCTGGAAGGTGTTCTTTTTTTCATCTCAGAAAGCTGGGAGGTATAGCATTATCTGCTTGTCTATGGCCACTCATACGACGTTGTATAGAGCATCTTCCCATTTTATATAATATAGACACCTTTATCTGTGTAAATGGAACCATGTATAGGAACCATGGCCATGTAGAACATAGATACACATCAGTGTACTGTATATAGCACTCATTCTCCCCTTTGTTCCGAAAAACTATGTTAATGTGTGTGTTTTGATGTCATGCACATACAGTATTAATTTCAGAGATTAGACTTGATTCAATATCAAGTAAATTTTTACTAGGTTTATCACTCGCATAACAAAGCTTTCCTTGTCTTAGTACAGATATCAAATGCCACATGCTAGACTAAAAATATGTAGCTTATCTCCTCTTGTTAGGAAGTTTACAGGCTGAAGTTAGTTGAACCTTACCATGTATAAGAATGCTGTACTGTTGCAAAGATTAGCCCCTCTCTACTAGAAACACCTGTTTTGCCATATGTGAATTAAAGGGTACTTCCAAAAATAAATTGCTAATGAAAGCAGCTGAGACCACATTTGCAAGTGTCTCAAAATGTTTCGGCTCAACTGCCATAGATAGTAAAAAAAAAAACCAAATACATTATTTACTTTATAGGCCTCATTCACATGAGAAAGAGCCGGCACATACAGCTCCGTGCGGCGTGCACTGCCGTATCGGGCAGCTCCCGGGAAGGACAGGTGCTGCCTGTGATTAGCACCCAGTCCCTGTCCTTCTCTTTGGGAGTACGTGGCTGTACGCCGCCCTATGGTCACCTGCCCTACGGTCACCCGCCCTGAACGTCCGTGCGGTTGTCCGTACTCGTACGCTGACAGGATGGATTCTGTCTGCGCCCGAGCCTGGACACCCGCACCTGTATGGACCTGTACTTGGGGTGAGCGTAGGGCGGCATATGGCTGTGTACTCCGATAGAGAAGGACAGGGGCTGCATACTTATCACATGCAGCACCTGTCCTTCCCGGGAGCTGCCCGATACGGCCATGCACGCAGCACGGAGCTGTACGTGCCGGCCATTTCTCGTGTGAATGAGGCCATAGAAAATAAAAGTTTCCTCACCCTGCTGTGCACAGTGAACTGCAATTCCCCCCGAGCACACAAAAGTGAAACATACAATAATATAAACAACTAATGGATTGATATAGCTTGAATTCCTTGTAGTTCGGGTTAAGAATTTCTTTCTCCTGCTGATGTATGGGAATCCCCAGGTTTACCAAGACTGCTCGTTCATGGACCTCTTGCTGCTTCTAGCCTAGACCACGCCGTGTTTAGGAGACATGTTCACAGACCCTCGTGCATCTGCAGAGCAAAGTTCCTTAACCAGCATATCCTGGGAGGTCAGCTCAGGCCCTGGTGTCAATGAGGTGATGGCATCCAATCTACTCTCCCTGAAGGAGACAGGCATCTGGTCAGCATTTTTTGGAGCAGCTTGTATGGCTTCTAAAGGCAACTGAGCAGGTGGTTGAATCTAAACTGACTTCCAAAAATCAGATCCATTTTTTGGAGCAGCTTGTATGGCTTCTAAAGGCAACTGAGCAGGTGGTTGAATCGAAACTGACTTCCGCAAATCAGATCTCCACTCCACTTATGCCAGCCCATTTTGAACCAGTTGAACATACCATCCAGTCTCTTGACAGTTAATCTAAGACCAGCTGGTCCCCTTTGGGACAACTCAAACCTGGGAGGAGAGGAGATATTCCTCCATACCACTCATAAGTATCTTAGAAAGGTGAGTGGACGGCAAGCAAACCATATCAGTCAAAATCGGCATTCAAAATAGCAATTTTACTGGCAAAGCCTGCCTGTTCAGGGTTTATTCATGAGCAGCCACAGTTCTCCTAAAGTCCCAAGTAAAATACAGATCCTGTGGCTCACTCTGCTCTGGAAATAGCTGGAACAGAAACTCCCTGTTTTATTACAGCAAGCACAGGGGGTGGTTTTAATGGATACCTGCACAAGGGCAAGAGTACTTCAGAGTTTCCAGTTCTGAAACATGCTAGGCTTCTCTTCAGTGCAAAGCATAGGCCAGTATCCAGGAGCAAAGTCCCACCATCTTTCCTGTTCAATCATGTTTTATTAATATTTTCAAATAACATACAAGAAATCTGGCAAGAAATCGTACTTGTAAATACAAAGGTAGGCCACTGTATGAATTCAAAATATATCAAAAGAGGTTACAGTAATCAGCAACCACAAACAGGTAAGTGCCATAAACAGTAAACCAGCATACATACATAGAAAAACCTGAGAGGTGCCATAAGGCAAATGTAAATGCAGGTAAACTGCCTAAATACCCTACAACAACAAGGCATGAGAGATAAAACCCTGAATGCCACCTACGGCAGTGGCAGTAAAAAGAGAAGACAAATTGAGAAGGAGGAAGCAATAGATATATAGAGAAAGC
>NW_017307386.1:148489-153042 GCF_000935625.1 Nanorana parkeri
CTATTCTAGGAGGACCAAAAAAATGTAGGAAGGACCGTTCTTGTCAGACCAACCTACTAACATTCTACGAAGAGGTGAGTAGAGATCTGGATTGAGAGTCCCTATGAACAGACAGGTGCAGATAAGACTCACTTAATGAACAGGTCCCAGATTTTCCTGAATTTGTCTACTACATAATTTTGGAAAGCTGACATTTTTTTGAAGAACATGACATGCGACTCTCTATGTTTGACCTCCTGGAAGGGATCATGTGGAGCCCGCCATGAACACGCAATAATCCATTTAGCTTCAGTAGGGAAATTGAAGATGTAAGCCATCCTCCGGTTTCTTTCCCCACAAGGTTTCCACTGGAGTCTTGAGAAAAGACTTTCCCGTAACCATGTAGAGTAACTCATACACCCTGCACCAAAAGTGTCTGCCCCTAGTGCAATCCCACCATACTGTATTTGCAGTAAGGAACCCTCCAACTTGCACCCCCAAAAGCATAGGGGAGAAGTGCGCAGGTATGGCACGGAATATACGCAGAGGGGCCAAAAGCCAACGTAGCATTAATTTATTGTTAGCTTCCGCTGCCCCTACATTAGCCAAGCTTTTAGCCATCGTGAGCCCATATTTGAGTCCACGTCTCCTCAGAGATAGGGGAATCGATATCGCATGACCATTTAGTTGTATAGGCAGGGAGATCCTTCTGAAGGGGATATAACAATAACATGAAAAGATGAGAGATAAGCCCCGGGCCTTGAGTGCCATTGTACAGTAATTTTTCAATGATTGATTTCAGAACATGTTTAACCTGAAGATATGGAAAGAGATCCCTAGAAGCAAGTTTATTTATCACGAATCATGAGGAACAAAAGGATGCCAGTGCTGGAATAAAAATGTTTAGTCAAATACAGAGAGCAATTGTGCCAATTCTAAAAAACTGGGGAGTTTATATACCCCGGTATGAACAAGGATTCCCTTGAATGGACGAGAGGGGGACATGTGGTGAAGCCCAGCTGTATTTATTCCACAGTCGTAAAGAATGTCTAGTAACTGGAAAAGTGATTGGAGTACGTAGTTAAGAGGGCAACCTGGGGAGATTGGTAAGATGTATCGTGGCACAAAGGTAGGCCTCAAGTGAGTTCCACAAGGGAACATCTCTCGTATTGAACCACTGGACCATAGGAGCCAATTGGGCTGCCAAGTAATGCTTACTTCAGAAAAGAAGGTAATCCAAGTCCATGCTTAGAGCAATAGAGGACATTGCGGTCCACCCGCGGAAGGGAACTCGTCCATATAAATCGCAGTATCTGGCATGCAGGAGATGCAGGTTCCACCATCTTTCACCACACCCATATAATGCTATATACCACTCCCTACCAGAAGGGCACCTTTTGCACCTTTTAAAGGCCAGATACACCTCCCCCCACTTTCTGTGTTACATTCTGTGCTACCAGAAACAAGCAACATCCTATAATTAGACATGTTGTGACATCTTCCTCATAGGGGTAGCCTATCCTGCTCTCTATGTTAAGAATCTGTAGAACCACCTTGCAGTCTTGCAAACTGGTAAGTCATTCCAGGGCAATACTTCCACAAACTCCAGCAAATGGAGATCCAAAACCAGAAATCACTACTTATGGCTCACCTCTACATCTCTATCTTCTACTAATAAAGTGCCCCTCTTGTACCAGTAGGCCCAGACCTTCCGAGTCCCACTGCGTGCTAGCTCTCACGAGATGTCAGGGCTCATGGCTGCACAGCCAAATGTCAAAAACAGAAAAAAAACATTCGATCCAGGCAGTGGCAGTTGGACCTCTCATGGCACGCCAGCTAAATATTTCCCAACCAGTGCCAATTTCACTGTCACCATTTTCCAGGCATAGGCGTAATCCCACTTTTGCAAGGAATAAAGGAAAGACCTGGTCTGACTTTGTTTTGCATCAACCTTTACTTAATATAAGAACTTCAACTGTGTCTCATCACACCACTCGAATTGTGTCACATTTCTCCAATTTAGTTCATATTAGCAGGATTTAGATTAATTGTCCAAGCTCATTTCTGTTCCTCTTCTGGGCTAATTGCTCCAGGTATTCTGGCAAAGCTAGAAGGTCCTACAGTGGATCCATTAGACATATAAATTTAGTTTATTTTCAAATGGATATTAATATTAATTTTGTTAATTTAAGACATTCAGAAGCATCTGAATTTCTTAATATGAATGTGTCCAAATGCAAACGAATCCGAATGTCTGTTTAACGAAATTTGGATCTGTCTGAACTTTGTTCAAAACAAAACAAAATCGGACATGTGACTGTTCTCTGGCCAATCAGATTTTTTTTTTGTCTGTTGGGGGTTGCATTACAGGCAAGGTCATGTGACTTTGTTTCCAAGACGATATTTTGGATCTGAAATCAGAAAAATGAAAAAAAATTAAATCCGAATAGATCTCAAACAAAAGAAAACATTTTTTTGTGGGGTTAAATATCTAGTCCATTACATTGTCCCAAAAAAGGAACCTTCTCTTCCCACTAGGGCATAAACCTCTCCTCCTTCTGTGACTGCTGCTCTTACACCATTCATTGATGTTGATATTATACATTGATAACTGCTCTTTACTCTCAACCGTTTCCTTGACTCCTCCCATTGTCACCTACATCCCTGAAGAGTGATAAGAAAAGTACCTGCAGAACTCTAGCAGCAGCTGAATGGACAGTAAAAGGGCCTTACAAACAAGAAAAACAAACAAACATAAAGACATTCACACAATAAAACATGGGGGTTACCTCCATATTCAAATAAAATGGATAGCATGGACTTTATATTTCAGCGCTGTATGCTTACTCGGTGTGGTGAGTGTTAACAGTCTTTTAGAACTGGGGAAACTAGATCATGGAAGTCCATCTACTTTCTGAAGAGTAGTCAGTTGGCTCATGGTTTAGAATCCCGTTCTAATCTCTTCAAACGTGCATAATTTTTCAACTCACCAAGCGACATGGATGATTGTGTTTCCCAATACTTGAATCAAACTTTTGGTTGTCTTTGAAGCTGAAGTAACATGGATTTTTGTATACTTACAAATAGAGGATTTCTTGTCAAGTAACAAATAACTCAGGGGTTGAGTGGGATTTGGACAGAGGTCATTTTCTTTTTTTTGGCATTCTTTATTTATAACAAATGATTCATACATTGGACACTTGGCAGTGTCCTCTTTGGCATAATTTCTTTTAGGTTACAAATATTCAGGAATTGATTCCTGTGATGGTAATCAGGTCTGGGTACTCTAATACTAATTTGAAAATTCCTTGTGCCCGCAGTTTGCTGGAATACTCACTTCTGGATATGATCAAATATGGATTAAACATACAGGTTTCTGGTTTAAGGATCTTCGAAAGAAAATCCTTCACATTCCACAGTCTGCTAAGTACCCGAGTTGTTTGTTTAGGACTGGTTGTTTTATTGGTGTTAATCGTAAAACTCTAATAAGAAGTCATAAAGTGCTAATTGCTAGCACACTTGACAGAATTAGTTAATCCACAAAGATGGCCTGCACTAATAACGAGGAAATGGCCCTCAATTCACCCTGGAGGTAACATTAGTTTAAAAATTCACTCAGTATTCATAACTTTGGACCTGGGGGCGATACATTATTAATTACTACATATATGGATGTCTCTGATACCGATCATAGACGTACCAAACACTCTGGGCAAAGAAGGCCAAGAGGCCTAAGGACACACATTACCCCTTCTGAGGGAGTCATACATCTCAGGTATGTCATAGCCAAAAATAATACAGAAAGAAGTAAGAAAGGAGTTAATAATAGTGGGCTCACTCCTGTCAATACAGTTAAATTAGTCAAAACAGTCAATATAGGAAATCCGTTGGCACAAGTAAGTATAACTACCAACGGACGACCGAAATCAAGGCAGAACAATAAAAATAGTGGGGAACAGCAAGGTAGTAAACTTTTGTCCCACAAAAAGAGAGGAATTAAATGTATATACACCAACGCTAAAAGTCTGGCAAATAAATTAGAAGAGCTTGAAATTAGGCTAATCGAAGAGGACATCATGGGTATAGCGGAAACCTGGCTGGATAGCATGCATGACTGGGCTACTAATATAGAGGGGTATAACCTGTTTAGGAGGGACAGAGGTGGGAGAAGGGGGGGGGGCATTTACGTAAAAAATAAACTAAATATGCATATAAGGGACGATATTGCGTCAAATAATGGGGAAGACGTGGAAACCTTATGGCTGGAGCTAGATATGATGGACACTAGCCGTAAACATCTCGTGGGTATTTGCTATAAACCTCCAAATATAGGGGAAGAAGGAGAAGTCAACCTTCACTCCCAGATAGGAATAGCTGGGAGAGAGGGCAATGTAGTCGTGATGGGTGACTTCAATTACCCAGACATAAATTGGGCCAATGGAACTTCGGGTTCGGCAAAGGCGGGGCGATTTCTAAACATGTTGCGCGACAATTTCATGGACCAGATGGTGGAGACTCCTACCAGAAAAAATGCCATCTTAGATCTAATTGTCACTAATAATGCAGAGTTAATC
>NW_017307386.1:154230-155572 GCF_000935625.1 Nanorana parkeri
TGGGTATAGCGGAAACCTGGCTGGACAGCACGCATGACTGGGCTACTAATATAGAGGGGTATAACCTGTTCAGGAGGGACAGAGGTGGGAGTGGGGGGGTTTGCATTTACGTAAAAAATAATCTAAATATGCATATAAGGGACGATATTGCGTCAAATAATGGGGAAGACGTGGAAACCTTATGGCTGGAGCTAGATATGATGGACACTAGCCGTAAACATCTCGTGGGTATTTGCTATAAACCTCCAAATATAGGGGAAGAAGGAGAAGTCAACCTTCACTCCCAGATAGGAATAGCTGGGAGAGAGGGCAATGTAGTCGTGATGGGTGACTTCAATTACCCAGACATCAATTGGGCCAATGGAACCTCGGGTTCGGCGAAGGCGGGCCGATTTCTGAACATGTTGTGAGACAATTTCATGGACCAGATGGTGGAGATTCCGACCAGAAAAAATGCCATCCTAGATCTAATTGTCACTAATAATGCAGAGTTAATCAAGGATATTGAAATTGGGGAGTCACTGGGTAATAGTGATCACAATGTGATTACCTTTAATATTGAATACAGAAAAGGGAAGTGGGCTGGACGGACTAGAACCCTAAATTTCAGAAGGGCCAACTTTGATAAGCTGCGCAACCTAGTGGGGGAAATAAAATGGGCAAACTTATTTCAAAACCTAAACACAGACCAGATGTGGGATTGTTTTAAAAACACACTACATACTGCTACTTCAAAGTGTATACCTTTAGGGAGCAAAAGCAGAAGATCAAAGACTAAACCTATATGGTTTAATAAAACTGTAAAACAACACGTCAAGGACAAGAGAGCGGCATTTATAAAATATAAGACAGAGGGGACGGCATTGGCGTTCCTTTACTACAAAGAATGTTAACAAAAATGCAAACTAGTAACCCAGGCTAAAATTGAGTGCGAAAAGCATATCGCCATAGATAGTAAAAAGAACACAAAAAAATCTACCAATATATTAACAGTAAAAAGGTGAGAAAGGAGCAGATAGGCCCAATAAAGGAAGAAAGCGGGAAGCTAGTCACAAATGACAAGGAGAGGGCCGAGGCGCTGAACACTTTTTTCTCCTCAGTATACACTCAGGAGGGAAACGGGTATGTATGTCAAATACATGATAAAACTCCCAGTTTAACTCAAAATATACCCCAGTGGTTGACGGAAACCGGGATACAACAAAGACTTAAAATGCTCAATGCAAATAAAGCAGTGGGTCCCGATAACCTGCACCCCAAGGTACTTAAGGAACTAAGCCAGGTTATAACTAGACCATTAATCCTCATTTTTAAGGACTCCTTAATGACTGGTAGGATCCCC
>NW_017307386.1:155984-156359 GCF_000935625.1 Nanorana parkeri
AATTTAAACATGTTCACATTAGAGGTGAGGAGATTAAGGGGGGATATGATTTCCATGTACAAGATGTTCAATGGTGGCAGCAGCATTAGTGACAAACTATTTAAAATGAACTCCATTACAAAAACTAGAGGCCACTACCTAAAATTGGTGGGGAAAAAATTCCAGCACAAGGAGCGGAGGGGGTCCTTCACAGTCAGAGCGGTTAGGGTCTGGAACTCACTGCCGCAGTGATTTCAGCTAAGAGTGTGGAATTGTTCAAGAAACTTTTGGACGATTTCCTAAGGGACCGTAATATACAGGGGTACAAGTACTCCTAAGAAAGAGATCATATAGGTTGGACTTGATGGACTAATGTCTTTATTCAACCTCAAATAC